>NW_004955437.1:17401718-17425652 GCF_000276665.1 Chinchilla lanigera | reverse complement strand
GCTTTGCCGCTGAGCTAAATCCCCAGCCCCTGGTTTTGTTATTTAAAATAACCTTATCTTTTAGACTTCAAAAATTTATCAAAAAACAAAAGGAGGCTGCTTGTGGTGGTGCCCAGATCCCAGCACTCTAGGAGGCTGAGACAAGATGATCGAAAGTTCACACCCAACCTGGACAACATAGTGACTTAGTGAGACCCTGTCTCAAAATAAAAAATTTAAAAAGAGCTGGTGACATAGCTCAGTATAAAGGCCCTGGGTTTAATCCCCAATACAGAAAAATAAAGGAGGGGCTATCTAACAATCTATATTTTATGGAACTTCCTGGAGAGAGAGAACTTTTGGGTAGATGAAATATCAGGCAGGTATACCATAAGGAATTGCTTCATGGTGGTACCATATCCTATGCTCTGATGAAATTAGACTCAGCAATAAATTTATACTTCATCTTGATTTTACTTCTGAGAAGACAGGGTCTTACTATGCATTCCAGGCTAGGCTTGAACTCACTTTGTAGCCCAGGCTGGCCTCCAGCTTGCAGCATTTCACCTGCCTCAGCCTCTTGAGTACCAGGATTTAAGGTATGCACCACAGTACCTCTTATTTATTCTTTCCTTCAGTAAATTTGGGAGTTTCTGCCACTTGCTAGATGCGGTTGTAAGCACTTACTGAAGAAGCAGACGAAGTAGGATATCTGTCCTTGTAAACCATGCTGCCACACAAGAAGAGGGCCAAGGAGATGAACAACAGTAATGAATAAAATGGGAGGAGGAGAAATCAAGGCACAGTGCGCATAAGGGAATTATTTTACGTAGAATGGCCAGAGCGCCCCTCCCTGAAGAAATGGTGTTGAGCACAGACCGGGAAGACCGCTGGTGAGGGAAGCTCCCTCCAGGCAGACGGACAGCACGTGATGGGGTGAAGGGCGTGCGGCCAGAGGAGGACAGCAGGAGGCCGTGTCAGGGCCCTACTGCGTGCTCAGATGTTCAGTCTTGGTGGCCACTTTAAGCACTTTGGCTTTGACTCTTCGTTAGGTGGGCCGGAATCGGATGGGCATGCTTTCAAACAAGGCAGTAAAATAACCTCATTTACCTTTTAAAAGATTATGCTACTCTGACTGCTGGGTTTCTTCATTAAATCCGCATTTTTTGAGTGACTACTACATACTGGGTATTTCAATAAGTTCTGAGGATACAAAACACAAAAATACCTGCCTTTCCGAAACTGATGTTTCCTAAGAAAGGATGTGCTAGAAGAGGCAAAGGCAGAAGTTAAGAGAACTAAGGTTAGGTTATGGCACTAGTCTAAACAAAAGGTGAGTGGCTAAGTCGAGGATGGTAGCGGGAGAAATACTGAGAAGTGTTCGCTTTAATTCTGGATAGACTTTCAAGATAGAACTGACAGGGTTTGCTAAAGAATTACAAGTGAGACAAAAGAAGCCAAGGATGAAGGCATCTTCTTGTGGAATTAGTACATCGGCTAATGCTGTTTGGGCTGGGAGTTTCACACTGCTTTCAGCTGTTGCCTTTTCCAAATTAGGATATCTTGATGGCGGGAATCGGGATCACTCATCGCCACAGACAGTACCACTTCCCAGGCCTCTCCCACAGGAGCTGAATAACTGCACAGATGAGTGCTTTGTCTTTGTGCTAGACGCACTCCTTGGTGTGGTGTGATTTTTAGAGTGCTAGCCTGGGAGTTGTAGAACCTCTATCTTTAAGCAAATTTTTATGTATAGTAAAAGTCCATTTAACCTCTCCATCCCTAGGTTTTCTCGTCTGAGAAATGGCAACGGGCACACTCTATTTTTATGCATAGTAGGTAAAACAGGTGACTATGACTCAGAAATACCAAGGGTGATGTAGAAAGAAGGCAGTGATATTATTACTCTACATCCTATTCTACTTCTCTATGGTATTGCAGAATACTAAGCAGGGAAAATAGAGCTCATATGATCCTAAACACATGTGACTATGAAAAAATAGTCACTTCAGTTTGGGTAACACCCAAATTGTATGCTTTGGTAAAGTGATCATCATAAAAGAATCAATGGGTCATAGACTGATTTTCAAAGTAATAGAATTGAAAGTTTAATTTACCTTCTTCCTTTTGGTACAGGGCACATGGAACTTAATGTCCTTACGTTTGACCACTATTTATTGAAAGCATAGTCTGTGCCAGGCACTGTGCCTTGCACTAGGTATTCAGAGGTCTCTAAGGTTAGCATTGCTGTTAGGCAGTTACTTTTCACATTGTCTTTCCTCTCAACTTTTTTGCAAATTAGAGCCTGCAGTGTGTTTTCTTTTCTTTTTTTTTTTTTTTTTTTTTTTTTTTTTTTTTTTTTCTCCGGTACCAGGAACCGAACTCACGACCTTGCGCATGCCAGGCAGACGCTTTTTGCCACTGAGCTAAATCCCCAGCCCTGTGTTTTCACATATATGGAATAATGCAAGTCAGGCTTAGGGGAGCTGGGTAATATGAATAGTTTTAAGGACCTTAGTGTGAGGTAGCCCTATACTAATGTAGTAAGACCAGAAACTCCAGTTACCACCAAAAAACATTCTGTCCGCGTCTCTGGTTTTGGGACATAGTGTAGAGAAGAAAAAATGGAGACTTCAGGCCTAGATTGGTAAATTTTGCTACCTGAGAAATAGGAGACTTAAATGTACCATTTTTTTCCCTTACATTCAGTAGCCAATTAGCTCCTATTTTAAACACCTTTCCTTAGAAGGATTTTAAATTTGCATTTAGAAATGAGACTTCTCATAGGATTTATATAAGGTATTTTCAGGACCAAGCGGATGTGGTGTTTTATCATTGAACTGCTCTTCCTTTTGATCTGTAGTGAATAATTCATTTTGATAGGCATTGTATGTTCTCAGTAACTGACTTACATTACAGTTAACATTAAATTTGAAGTTGTTTTTTAATAGAGTGGGTATTAGTACTAATTTGTTCACAGCAAGATAGAATTCTTAATTTGATAATTAGAATCCAACTTGAATGGGTACTTTGTAGAGAGCTCATTCTCTACACAAGGAAAGACAAGTTTCTTCCTCTCTGCGTGGTGTTAATGCTAAAATGACTTCTTCATTTCCTACCTTCCAGAAGGGAAATGCTGAGTAGGAAGTGAGTTCACGCTATTCTTTCATAATCACACTTCACATCTGTTATGCTGAAGTCAGAGTTTATCTTTCTTGTCATGTGGAACCCTGAAATGCACCGCACAGAACAGTGCCAGAGAAATTAGTGGAACTCTCTGCTTGTTGCAGAGGACATCAGATGGCTGCAAAATGGGTGAAAAAAGGGGTAAGCTTACCAAAGAATGTTTTCCCAGCTGAGTGGTACTTAGTGGCAGGGGGGCTGGGGATTTAGCTCAACAACACAGCACCTGCCTGGCAAGCCTGAGGTCGTGAGTTCGATTCCCACTACCGAGAAAAAAAAAAAAATGGCCATCAAATAACAAGTGGCAGATTTATACAACTGGATTATCCTTTAAGTTGTGATTTCACCGTGGTAATTGCTGTGTGGCAAAGGCGTGGTGTCCTAGGCCTTTTCTGGAAATATTTTCATCTCTATTTCTTTAGTTGCTTTCTCTTAAATTTGTATGAACTGAGGTTTTTTTCTCTTTTATTACAAGCAATCAGGAAAATATCTCAAGGTCTCACTGTTTTAGTTATGAAATTCCCTGTATTCCTCTGCTCAATCAGTGACAGGAGTACAAAAAATACTTCTGGGAAGTTTGCTTATATCTAAATAAATTTATCTCAAGTTACATGATTTAAAATGTACTTGTAACATAAGCCCATAGGGTATCCTATGCAATAAAATAGATGGACAAACACGTTTAAATTCCTTTTGATACCTCTCATTCTTAGTAAAATAACAGGGATTGTATTAGGGGAAGAAATTGTTGAGAATTTATAAGGCATAAAAATAAATAAAATTGACAACTTTGAGTAATAAATTATACTCTTCATCAAAGTGTCTTTAAGTATTCCTTAAATTTTGTCTAAGTACAGTAATCAGTGATGCATGTTCATTGTGGGAAATGAGAAATACAGAAACATGTGAAGAAAAAATTAAAATCAACATTCATCACATCACCCAGCATTAACTATCCTAAAATATTCTCGTGTGTGAATGTGTGGTGCGGACAAGCATTCTACCACAAAGCTACGTCTCCAGCCCTAAACTCATTTTTTTAATAATAATTTCCAACATTAAGAAGGGTACAAAGTTCTCCCCTATGTTTTGAGCATTCTCATTCATTCATTTATTATTCTCTTTTTTCCTCCCTTCCCTCTCTTCTCTAAAAATATATGCCTAGCCATAGTACATATTGAGATTTTTTAAGAATTTCCCAAGAACGTCCTTGCAGGCCGTTTTACCCCGCAGGACGCAGTCCAGGACCGTGCGTTTCTCTTATTTGTCATGTCTCTGCTTTATTGTAATCTGGAGCAGCTCTGTAGTCTTTCTCTTTTATGACACTGGCGTTTGTAAAGAGTGTTGCCAACTGTTTTGTATATGCAAATTTTTAACAAGTTGAAATTATATTAGTTTTATTTTCTTTTTTCCCCATTAATGTTAAATTTTTGGCATTTCCCAATGTCTTTAATTATTCTTTGAATTATTATTTTGCATGGCTGTTTAATATCATTTATTTTCATTAGTCTTCTATTGTTAGAAATTTTTACTGTTTCTGTTTTTGTGAGTATTACAAATACAGTCGGGAAGAACATCTTTGTAAATAAATCTTCATTGTAATTTTTAATTTCTGAATTCATCTATCAAGTATTTAAGTGCTTAAAACATGGGGTAACAAAACAAAAATCCCACAGAAAAGGATAATTAAATGTTAATCTCTATGATTTTGAATATAATTAGAATGAAAATCTAGGAAAGCGGGAAATTACAGGATAACGAAGTTGCTAGGTTTGGCAAATAAATACACAAAATGGCCATTTAAATTTGTATTTCAGATGGAACTCACACTATTTGGGTCATAATTACACGAAGAAATTATTCATTGAATACCTGAAGTTCAGATTTAACTGGGCATCCAGTGTTTTATATTGCAACCCCACCAAAGTTTTGAGTACCTAGAAATGCATCATGGTGGAGGTAATGCAAGGGAGTAACAAAGGTGTTAGACACAGAAGCAACAGCCTGAGGTAGCCAGGGAAGCAAGAATGAGCGTCATTTCTGTAAAGTATGCACCATAAGGACCGACTTTGTGTATCTTTCATTGCTGTTTCTCCAGTCGCTTAAACAGTGGGTACTCTATTCACTCAATAAATATTTGCTACAGGAATTTGCACTATAAATAAAACATAGCTTTTAGAACATAACATGTTTACTTGTTGTATCTAAGGAGATAAAGAACAAATTCCCATGAGCCTGGAAAACTTGGAAGAATTTGGACATCTTACCTTCCATTAGTCTTCAATTTTATAATTTATTAAGTAGCTACTAAGTACCAGATGCTAGGAATCCTCTAGTGTAGCAGTGCCCAGCCTCACTGGTACCAAGGACTTGTTTTTTTGTTTGTTTGTTTTGTTTTGTTTGTCCTTTTGAGACGGTTTCGCTATGCAGTTCAGGCTGGCCTTGAACTCACAAGGATCCTCCTGCCTCAGCCTCCCAAGTGCTGGGATTACAGGCATGTGCCACCACGCCCGGCCAAGGACTGGTTTTATACGAAATAATTTTTCCATGGATCCTAGGGGAGCAGGGAAAAGAGGGTTGGTTTCAGGATGATCCAAGCACATTAATTTACTGTATACCTTATTTCTATTATTAGTACACTGTAGTATATAATGAAATAATTATACATCTCACCATTATGCAAAATCTATGAGAATCCTAAACTTGTTTTCCTGCAACAAGATGGTCCCATTTGGGTGTTGTGGGAGACAGTGACGTCTGATGTGTGTTGCTCATGTCCTGTCTACTCGGTAATCTTGTTTTGATTGCTGTCACTGCAGAAGACCCTGCTTCACAGAGATTGCAGTTGGAAATGGAAGAGGCTTTTCAGTGCTTCTGTGGCAGTCTGAGGATATTCCAGCTTGACTTTAATCCAGCAGGTTCCAAAAGTTTCAGTTGCCTCACATATACTTTCCAGGCCACTGTCACTTGTGAGCTCAAGCAGTTGATGTTTTTCTAGCACAAATTCGTTTCATTTGGCTTGCTCACACATGGGTCATGTATTCGTTCCTTCCAGGTAGGGGTCTCTTGTGGTTGGGAAGTGATGCCCCAACTCTTTTGAAAGCTGAGACGGGTGATCATGCACAGCTGGGAGAAAGAAGGCTATTTTAAGATCTCTGCTAATGTTTGAAACATGTCAGAAATCTCAGCGTTAAGTTGTTGGCCCCATCATTCCAGTTTGGCTGTGAATGCAGCCACTTTATCTGCCAGCTTGAACACAATTGTCATTCTCCCTGACGTGACAGATAAGAGTTCGTGGAGCAGGTTGAATATGTCACACGAGCAAGCAAGTTTTGCGACTCATTCTGTGTCATTGAAATGTGCTGACAGTACTGACTATTTTCCTTAAAGAAATCTCTGGAGCATAACTCTCATAACGCAAAAATTCTGGCCAGTGGTGTACATTTAGAAAGCCGTCTCGTGTCTGTGAATGAGAAGATGTGTGCTTTCCACTCATCTCCTCACAAAGCTGCATGAACATGAATCAGTGTATTTAATGTGCTTGATGATGTGAATCATGTCCTGCAAAACGCTGTTAGTTTCGGGTGACGCTCTTTGGTGAGGCAGCATTTGTTTATGGATGATACAGTGTATAGATTCCCACTCAGAAATAACCTCTGTGTCCCAGGAGGTGAAACCAGAAAGCCATCCCATCCTGGCAGCCGTTCTGTCCATGCACATAGCGACACAA
Source organism: Chinchilla lanigera (assembly GCF_000276665.1). Taxonomy (NCBI): domain Eukaryota; kingdom Metazoa; phylum Chordata; class Mammalia; order Rodentia; family Chinchillidae; genus Chinchilla; species Chinchilla lanigera. Next base: position 17,418,760 of record NW_004955437.1, on the reverse strand, counting down.
ATGACCAGTTCGGTTTCCTTGATATGTAATCATTAAAAGACTGAAATAATTTTGCAGCTGTGGTTCTGGGTGGCAACAAAAGTGCATATAACACATCCTCCTGAAAAACAGATTGCACAAAAACAAGCATTGTTGCCCCGTGGTCAGCATCAGCAGACCTGTCGACCCGGATCGTGTACCATGGTGGCTCATAAATTCTCTCTGATAATTGTGCCTCTGTTTCATCAGTTCACCTAGTTGTAGTGCTAGCCTAAAGAAGAACGTGTGCCACCTTTTGAACTGCAGCCTCTTGTAAGCTCACGACAGATGTATCACAGCCATCATACTTTGGTAGTGCAAGGCGTCTCTCACTTGTTCACAGTGACGCCGATGGAAACAGACCTACTGCACTGCGAATGCATACGAAAGTACAGCACATAGCTTTGTCTAATACATAACACTTGGTAATTATAATATTACCAAGAGTACAACTCTGCTGCTGGCTTATATATTTACTATATTATATGTTTTCTCATGATTTTACTGTACTCTTCTAAAACTTAAAAAGTTTACTATAAAACAGTGTGCCGTGTTACACATTTTGCAGCTTGATACATTTTGCGTTCAGCATATCTCTTAATTGCAGCACGAGGCATTGATCTCTGCCTTCAGTTTGCGTGAGCGCGCTCTGGTATTCACACAGTGCACCCTGAAGGCATATGCCCGTCACTCAGCAAGCCAGGACAGTGTGTTACAGAAATCTGCCTCTGACCACCTCCGCTTCCCTGTGGCTCAGGACGTCATTATCACTTGCCCACGTTAATCCAGTAGCCTCGTAATTGTTCCTCCTGCTCTTGGTCTCGCAATAATAGGAAGATAATGAAAGCGTTTAAGTAAGGGTGACAATCTTTCTAGGTCTCTGCTTTGACACAGCTCTCCATTCTGTTTCGCAGATGAATAAAGGGGTAGTGGGTAGTAAAGGAGGATTAATTTCTGATATGGAAAGTCAGCAGTCAGTACTTAAAGACTTTTATTTCTTGGAGGGTAAAAAATAAAGACCTACTTTCACTAGTACTTGTAACTAATTTATATCATTTTATGAGCCAAGCACAGTGGTGCATGCTGTATCCCAGCTGAGGCAGGAGGATTGCTTGGGACCAGGAGTTCAGGGCCAGTCGGCCGGGAATCATGTAAAAACCCTGTCTGGGATGGGGCAGGGACAGAAAGAGAAAAAGAAATTCTGAAGATGGAAAAAAACCTCAAATTCAAAATTTCTCCTGCTGTGCTCTCACAACACAAAGGGATTTCCCTGGACCAGCAAGTAAACAATCAGTTCTACAGCAGACGCTAGCGGAGTGTCCTCTAATCTGACATGGTCTTCCCGGAGGTCTCGCAAGTCAAGGGCTCCCACCCGCTTCACATAGCAGTCACAAGCTCCACGGTGCTTCTGAACGTCCGGCTTCATGAACCGGAGTCTCAAATCCCCTCCTTGGGTTTGATTAATTTGCTTAAGTGGCTCCCAGGGTGCAGGGAAACACATTACTGGGTTATTACAAAGGGTACAGGTGCACAGGGCAGAGGCTGAGGGGCACTGCCAGGCTTCCCCGCCGTCCCCACACACTTGCTGGGAACTCCGTGTGTTCAGCTACCCAGCGGCTCTGCAGACTCTGTCTTTGTGGATTTTCATGGAGTCTTCATGGCACAAATATCTCCAAGGTACAGGCAACTCTAGAGAAATGTGGCTGGGAAAATTGGATGATCTAATGCTTAGCAGGCTGAATGGAGAGACCCAATGGAGAGACCCAGCAAGGCCTGTCTGTGCAGGTTCTCCCTGGCCTCTCAGCGGCATTCCTTCCTCCAGCAGTGGGGCACGATCCTTTGTGAGATCGGTGTCCTTTTTTTTTTTTTTTTTTTTTTGGTCTTTTTGAGTAAGGGTCTCGCTGTGCAGTTCAGGGTAGGCTTGAACTCACTTTGTAGCCCAGGCTAGCCTCAAACTTGCAGCAGTCCTCCTGCCTCAGCCTCCTGAGTTGTGGGATTACAGGTGTGCGCCACCACGCCTGGCTGAGATTGGAGTCTTAGAATCTATCAAACAAAGTAATTTCTTTATACCTAATGTCAAGACAGAAAGAGAGAGAAAAGATTCAAGTTTTGGTGACCTGCCTTGGGGATGCAGTTATGAGCTCAGAGTTGCAAACCAAAATATATGCAGTATGGCATCGCATAGACACAGACATGTACAATCACGTAACTTACAGCCAAAGTGGCACTGGACTATGGGGCGGGGGGATAATGCAAGAATCAGGTGGTTACTCATGTGGAGGCAAAAGTTAACCTTGACTCTTACCTTATACAGTATATAAAATTAATCCTGTATAATTGTACATAAATGTAAAATGTAGAAAGATCAATCTTATAGAAGTCATAGGAAACCATATCATTACAGTCTTAGGTAGGCAAAATTTTCATAAGTGAAGAATACCAAGAAATGCTAAAAAATAAATAAATAAATTGGACTTGTTAAAATTAAGGACTTATTTTCATCAAAAGTCATCATTATGAAAGCAAAGAAGTAAGATACAAAGTGGACTTAACAAGTTATGAAATGTTCTGAACTAGTGTAAGGAAATACGGTGGTTTTTTCCATCACTATAAGCAATACTAAGAATAAATAACCCCCCCTAGCCAGGCCACCTCAAGAAGAGCTGCCCTAAGAAGCCCTCTGGGCCATGCCCTGAATGCAAAGGTGACCACTGGAGATCAGTCTGCCCTCTGAAGCGGAGGCCCCAGAGCTCAGACCCATCCTACCAGTTAGTCCAACAGGAGAGAGAGGGCCTGGGGCATACTCTGCCTTCTCCCTCTGGCCAGACCGTCATCTCCATGGAGGAGCCCCGGGTAATCATGGCTATGGAGGAACAAGAAAACAGCCTGTTGCTAGACACAGGTGCAAGTCTCTCGGTCCTTCTTTTCAATCCTGGCCTTCCTTCCAGCCGTCACACCTCAGTGACAGGAATCACTGGTGAGGAGGTAATATGCTGTTTTTGACAACCCTTAGGCTGTAACTACTTGTTAGATCCTTCTTGCGTGTCTCTGTCTTCCTGAGAAACCACTTTGAAGATACCACCATATTACAGCAGCCATTGATACTTTCCTACTAATCTGCCCATAACTCTGCAATGTTTGTATTGTTCCTATCCTATTTCATAAATGGATGCATGTTTATCATTATGTGTTTCCTACAACAACCATTGAGAATAGTTAATGATTATTCAGTGGTCACTCATATATAGCTCTATTTATTTTCTTTAGAAGCCACTTTGAAGATACCAAAGTATAGTACAACTACTGATAATCTCCTACCTCTTTTGTCTGTAACTCACTATTATTTGTCTATTTGTTTTTCCTGAGAAACTATCTTGTAGATAACAATATGTAAAACAATAACCATTGATAATTTCCTACCACTGTGTCTGTAATTTGGTAAGCCCCCTCCATTATTATGTTATCCTTCTTTTACTCTTTAAAATAAAAAAAAAGAATAAATAACCCTACATTTAACTACAAGCAGAAATATTTTGAGGTTACATTTTAGTCAGATTTTATGCCATTTACTTAGTAAATGTATACACTTCAGACTTACAGATTCATGAATATAATATATATGCATTTAAGGTTCTTTTTAGTGGGTAAGAAAATTTAGTTTTCCCTAGCTCTTTCTGTTAACTCACAGCCAACTGTGAAATATGTCATATTTATTCTGGCTAAACAGGGAAATGTCTTATCCTATTCTACTGATTTTTATATTGAAAGAGAAGATTTAAAGTTAGGTAGTAATGGTAGATAAACCTTACTAAAAGATTTTCATAAGCCGCCGCTATCAGCACTCAGTCGAGATTTTAAAACAGTTTGTACTACATTTTTACATTTTGACCTTCCTTTTCAAAAAGGTTCACTAATTCAGAAAGTCTCCTACATGTAAGGCAGTTCAAATAGTAGACTGGGAGTTCAGGAGGAGTAAGCTAAATAGACCTGGAGGTGAAATGTTCTAAAATAGATTGTAGTGAGGTTTGGCAAAAATTGTATTATATTCTGAAAGCAGGTGAATTTTTTAGTGTGTAAATTAATACCATAAAGCCGTTTTCTTTTTTTAAGGATACCATCAAGATAATGAATTGGCCAACCACAGATTAGCAGACATTTATGATTTATGTATCTGACAAATGATTGCATCCTGAATATATATAGAGAATCCCTAGAAATCAGTAAGACAAACAGCATAACTTTATAAATGGGTAGAAAACTTGGACACTTCACAAAGGGAAATAATGTGATAGACAATAAGCATACTAAAAGATGCTCTATCATTAATCATTTGGAGATAAAATTAATATCACAGTGAGATGCCATTGGTCATCCATGTATAAAATCAAAAGGACTACTAATTGTTGGCAAGGATTTGGAAGAGTCTGTCATTCTTGGTGAGACCGTACAGCACGTATTTGGAATAAAGTTAATCAATCATCTACCCTATGCTAGAAAACACATACAGCCACAAAAAGACTATATAAGAAGATTTACAATAGGAAACAAAATGTCCATTAGGAGAATTTCTCAGCAAATTCTGATATATTCATTCAGTTGTGTACTATTAGTTAATAAAAAATTGAACTCCTAATACACCCAACTACATGCATGAACCCCAGAAACATTATAAAGGAGTATTTGTGTTCTATAATATATCATTTAAACAGGCAAAAACAATCTATGATAGAAATCATAAAGCAGTTTCCCCTTTCGTAGAAAGTGGAAGGATTGCCTAGTAAGTGACAATAGAGAACTTTCTGGGTTGTTGTGGAAATTTTCATACATAATAGCTAATTCCAAGCCAACCCACTATTTCTACCAGTAAATCTCCCCATTTTTTTAAAAAAAGAGCAATAAATCCTACCTCTCTGTTTCTAGAAAAGTTACACAAACATTAGAATTTTACTTAATGCAATCTAACATATTCTTATATGATACACAAATTAAAATAATATATTTATAAACTGTCTAAAGAACCTCCGTTGAAAAAGGTAAGTCTTTTGCCTTATTACTTATGCTTTGATATTGAGTACAACAAAGGTGATTTCCCATGATACCTTCCTGTGCTCTGTTGCCTTACTCTGTCTTGTGGGAAGATGGAAACTATACTATTGTGTCCATGAAAGAGTAATTATGCATCAATTTCCTTCCTCTCTTTTTTCCTCTGGTCCTTTTTCTTTTATTATAAAATATTTGAAACATATCAAAGAGTATGTGTAACATATGTATGTTGCAAAGCACATACCTCTGCCTCCCTTATTTGAAGCTCCTGCCAAGTCCCTGTAGACTTAATGCCTATTCTGACTTTTGTGTTTTCATTTCTTTGAAACACATGCAAATAATAGGGCTTTATACGTAAGAAAGATGTGAGAGATATATGCACAAGTGCATTCCTTTCCTTTATGTATATTTTCTTAATATATGTGAATATATGGATGCAAGTATATATTCATGTTTATGTGTGTGCTTGCTTATATCCTTATATAAGTTGTGCTGCTTTTTTACCTTTATGAATATAATACAATACAGGAAGTAGACTCCCGAGTTTTGCCCTTTTCATTCATTAATATATTTCCAGGATGCTGCCTAATTCTCTATTGTGCCACTTTTGCTGCTGTTCTTTCTCCTTTGCCCTTTTTCTCATCCTGTAGCAGTAGTTAATGTGCACAATGGGTAGTGGCTTCCCATGTGTAGAATGCTTCTAACAAAGAGTAGAAATTATGACTTGGAAATACAGATATCATTAGAAATCTCTTCTATTTCTCTAAACAGAGTGAGCTAAATGATTTGCATTTTTATCGTTGGGTATGAATTATATAGTTATAATGACAGCTGCAGGGTAGAAAGTTTTAACACACTAGAATGAAATGTATCTTGGAGACATTCTGGGTATCTGAAGATCAACAGGCTCCATATGGTGCCACTGAACCAATGAGTCTGAAGAAAATGCTCCTCTTGCTGAAGCAGCCCAAAGTATCAATTACCCTTCCGAATACAAATACAAATTTATACTCCTTGCGTCTCACTTGCTACATGAATAGTTGTATGTATAAGGTATGATGATTGTAAATATAGCCTGCTTTATTCGATGTGTGATTTTCATTCAAGTTCCAATAAAATGATATTAGAAAGTTATTACAGTAAAAGATTTTTACGGGTCAATTAATGCCAGCTTACAAGAATGATAAAGTTTAGGATATTAGCATTCACTACTAATAACCGTAATTCTGGTAGTTGGGGTTTTTTTCCAGTAACTCACTAATATTAGTATTTACTGTAGTGAAGTAGCATTTCATTTCTCACAGAATACAGACTTCTTAAAAGAATTGCAAAGTATTCATTATATAAAAATACAGTTTTATATGCATACAGATTTAACTTATTTCATATATGTATAAATATATATGCATATACATAAAACCATAGTATGGTCGTCATTATGGTAAGTAATTTGGTTAATGGGGCTGAGGATTTAGCTCAGTGGCACAGCGCCTGCCTGGCAAGTGCGAGGTCATCGGTTCAATTCCCAGTACCTGAAAAAAAAAAAAAAATGCTAGTAATTTGGTTAATGTGACCTCAGGTTTAAGATAATATGAAATTTGGTATAAATTTTAACTTTGTAAAAATAATTTTAAGTCATCAGTATCAGACTCAGTCAACTGGCCCATTAGCCAGAGTCATGGGTGAAAGGGAAGAGAGAGAGAGAAAGAATTTTCAGAGAAGCTTAAGATTTCTGCTCTAAGTGCCACTGTACAGAAAGTTTAAAATGAGTGTATAACATAAATATCTCATTAAATGCAGGACAGTCAGAGGCTGAGCTGAAAGTAACCCAGAGTGACCAAGTCTTGGTAGGATTGTTTCTTGTTTACTCTGGCCAGAAAGCACCTGGGCTATGAGATAACTACTGTCAAGCTAGAGGATTCTGTCTTGTTATCAAGCTCAAAATGTGACTTAGTTGGTCCTAATAGTAGACTTGGCCCCTTAGGGACCAGGCAATGCATTTTTGCTGTTGACGAGGGTCTGAGACTCCATTTGTCCTTATATCACATAAGACATGACATGTAATATTTGTACTAATAGTAAACATACTAGTAGTTCTCTAAGAAACAATTGTAACCCTTGAGTGAAAGATACTAATCATTTGTTTTCATGAATGAGGATGATGTGATGGGGAGTGAAGGCTCATTAGCCTCAATTTAAAAAAATATAAGGGGTAGGTTTTTATTCTAATAAGTCTTGCATCAGTGGAATTTAAGTTATTGCAGCTCCAGGGCAGCAGTCACTTGTATACTGACAACTTCTACATGTTTTACATGCCCATTTGCTCTCCTGTTCACCACTGAAATGTAGTTACCATAGCAATGAACACATCACATGGCTCCTGTGCTAGTTCTAAAATAGAGAGCAGTAACATGCCATATGAGCTCTGCTTGTTTCCTGCATACGGACTCCATATACAACTTGAGGCTATTCCATACCCTTCTCAGTGCAGAGAGCTTATTATTCACTCACAAAGCTTGCAGAGTAAAAAGCAATTGGCAGGAGTATATTTCAAGTCTCTAGCTTCTCTTGCACTATCTGGCTGCATTCTTTGCCACTGGGCTGAAAGAACAGCTTCACTCTCTTTGACCAGCAGGGACTCCACTGTTGTATATTTAACCAAATATTTTCTGACAAATATCGGTGCCACTTTGAAGATTTGGAGGGAGGAGCATATAAATCATTGCTGGAAGTGTTTTCTCAGTCTTACTGACCAATACTTAACCAACTCTAGCTTTTCTCCTGTTATCTCCCTTCATGTGTGAAGTTAAAAAAATACCTAGGAGTCTGTTTCACAATTTAAGAAGGTGCGGAGGTATGCTATGAATTTCCTTTTAGGACCGTTATTGCTCCATACGATTTAAGCATAGGGGATACAGGCTATAGAAAGGCACTTCAGATTTCCATGAATGGTTGCTGCCAGCCCCCTACTTATGCCTGATTCTTGGATTCTTATGAGTATGTGGTGGATTGTCAGACTTCAGGAAATAAAATAGGAGTACACTCCACTAAAGAGTATCTTACCAGTTTTTTATTTGAATTAGTCCAAGCGCTATGGTATATGGAAGAATGGTGTTAGGTGTAAGTATTTCTAACTATGAGTAAAATAGTCAAAATAAATTTCAATTTGAGCTGCTGGCGTCTATCTATTGTTCCTAGAACTATAAATGTAAAATATTAAGTATTCTGATTGAAAGTACTGGGAATGGCTACCCTGTGTACAGTGGAGGAACCCAGTGTGCTGTTCTCTCATTACCTTATGCCTTTGACTAAAACTTGTAAGAGGTGCTTCATCAGTCCTCAAATCAAATTAATAAATGTATGAAGTTAAACAGGCATATCTACTTGACTACTACTGACAGGAATATATATTGATTGTAAGATTTGTTTCTACTCTTCATCCCAGGTATAATTTAGAAACCATGTAATTGCATTACATAAACGATGTGAAATTGAATATTTCTGTATCCACAAGCACCAAAGTAGAACAAATGATTGGAGATGTTACTGTAATCTTGTACTTGAGCCACATTTCTTTTTCTTAGTCTTGTTTAAAATCTGAACAGTACAGGAATAGATAATGCAGGAAGAGTGATACAAGTGCACATAGTTTGTTCTGTTACAGCATATTGGGTTTTCTCGTTCTGTGATTATAAGCAGTGCTACAGTGAATATATGTTTCGTACTTTTGTGTAAATATTTCGTTAGGTTCAGTCCCTAGAATCAAACTGCCAGTTCTCAGGAAATGACAATTTAACTTCTGATAAATTTTGCCATATTGCCCTACAAAACAGTTCTTCCAAATTTTGCCAAGCCGATGAGTTCACAATGACATTTCATCATTTAAATTTACACTTAGAGTGTTCCACACCTTTTCCTGTTTCTGGCTGTTTGTACTTTCCTCTTCTGTCATTCCTTATTCTTTGCCCATCTTTTTCTTTTGGATGATTCACCGTTTTTCCTACTAAATTTCTGCTTATCACTTCCACTCTTGGCTTACTAAGAAAACAAATCCCTAGTGGACTTGTAGATATTCTCTTTGTTTGCTTTATTCCAGTTATTTTCTCATCATGAAAGTTTTATTAGTCTTATACTTTATAGCTTCTTCAGTAACATCCTATGTGCGTTTCACATGAGTCTAATGTGTTCACTCAGTTATTTACAAAAGCTAAGCCTCTGAGTTCTAGGATACCAGGTATCCTAAATAATGGATCATTACTACCTGTACATCAGAAACAATATAGCCATACTTAGGATAACAGCATTTTAACCAAGCAGATCAAATTCTAGAATAATTAGCACCTACTTCTGAATATTGCTATAAATTTAAAAAAAAAAAAACCACGGCATATAAAGCCACAGTAAAAACTAACATGTAATAACCAAACAGTTTGTCCTTCTTTGAAATTTAGCTAATTTAGTATTTTATGTGTCTTTATATTTATAGACACTAATTCTGTGGCTAAAATATGCACAACCTTTAAGTTACGGTGTTACTGTAAAAGGTATAAGAACTGGCATTTTACAGAAAGCAGAAAAATGTCCTTAGACAAAAGCCAAATCACAACTATTCTCATTCTACATACTGTTTTACAAATACCCAAATCAAAAAAATGTTTGTTTGCTGCCTGTGTTATTGCTGGGCTTGTGCAGGAAAAAAAGAGAGAGGTCGAGAAATTACTTTTTAAGGTCTGACTCACGATCCCACCTTCAAAGCGGTTGTAACCCAGTTCGGAATATTTGGCACAAGAACATGCGAAGCTAAATAGTATAACAGTATGTGTTGAGGCCACGTTACTGGTGGGGAGCTTTTGGCTGTAACCGTGTCTCGAATGTAAAATGAAGATCACTGGGAAAAACTGAAAGTACCCAGTTTTACAACTAGAAAGAATATGCGGTCATCTGTGAGTTTGCCAGTTTAAGAATATACTGACTCTCTTGCCCATTCTATGATTTGCCAGTTACTTCTTTGTGTTAAAGTGCTCATTCTTACTGAAGAAACATATTTCTTTTAAATCGTTAGCGTTGTTAACTGTTGTCAGACCTTAATAACACAATGTGAATACATTTAAAATTCTTTGTCTCAGTTTTGGATAGAGAAGGAAAGATAAAAGGAGATTAGGAACCCAAGATAAGAGGACTCCATGAAAACTAAGAATCAAGGGCCAAGGATATATATAGGTCAGTGGCACAGCACCTGCCTGGCAAGCACAAGGTCCTAAGTTCAATTCCCGGTACCAAAAAAAAAAAAAAAAAAAAAAAGGCCCAAGGGATAAGGCATCAAAGATGAGTTTTATACACCTCACAACTTCCTGAATGTAGACCTCTTCAAAAATGGGTGTTCCTAATCCCCAAACCTAGTCACTTCTTTGAAGTTGGTGTTTGCAGTGGAAACGGTTAAAATATTTTAGATGTTCACTACATTTATCATCATAAAAGTCAGTGTTAAATGAGACAAACAGAATCAGTAAAAAATATAGATACAAGGATTCATTGTAGGGAATTGGCTTATGCGATTATGGAAACTGGCTAATCGAGTGCAAAGTCCAGTCAGAAAAAGATCTGGAGCAGGCTGGAACTCCACACCACAAGCTGTTCAGAGTCTCTCGGCTCAGGGAAAGGCCTGAACCTTCCTTTAAAGTGGTTGGCCAAGTAGGTTAGGCTCACCTAAAATAATCTCTCTCTTGATTAACCTCAAGTCAACTGATTAGGGACTCTAAGTACATCTGCAAAATTCCATCACAACAGCAACTAGAGAGTGCCTTAATTGAATAATTGAGTAGTTCAGCCTAGCTAACCATCACAGTCCTTTAGACATTTAAACAAGAATTTCTTTGTTTACTCTAACACAAAACACACACACTCACACACACACACACACACACACACACACACACACACAGGGAGAGATCTTATAAGGATTAAATGTTACTATTTCCCCATTGTCTTGCCTCCCAACTTTGCCTTACAGAGTTTTAAATTAGATTCCTGATGTTTACCTCTGATAGGAAATTGTAATAAAGAGAAGTTTGGTTATGGTTAGCATTATAGCTTGGTGCTTTTGAATACATGGACAACTTTCCCTAGGTCCCTAATAACCATTTTTTAATTTAAAAACTTTAAATACCTGCTACATACCAAGCTGTATTTTGCTTAATACAGTCAAAAGCAAGACAGACAATCTAGTAGGAAAAGGAGAGAAGGAAACACCAGCGTTAATTGTGGAAAGTACTATTACAGGAGAAGCACTGCATAAAGACATCGTGTTTTTGTCTTTATGGCCCACTGCCTGACATAGAGTGGATCCTTAATGAATGCTTTTAAATAAATACAGTTTATGCTTCATTTTTAAAAGCCTAAAGACTTACTTTAAAATAAAGTGTACATTAACATGTGTGTCTGATTTATTTCACTTAAGAGTATGGTCTCAAGGTGCATCCATTTAGCTAGAAATTCTCAGGGTTATCCTTCTTTATAGCAGAGTAGTACTCCACTGTGTAAAAAAACACATCTTTTTTATCCATACACCAGTTGAAGGGGGCATTTGGACCAAGTTGTTTCTCTGGTATGAGAAACTAAGAGTATAAATAAGGACCAAAATGTATACTAGGTACTGAGAAATGGGAAGAAAATGTTCAAATAAGAAGGGGAACAGAGAAGGGGAGAGGAGAGAGAAGGGACAAGAAAAATGAATAGGAAGAAAAATGGAAACAAAGCTTTTGTAAATAAGGAGGAAAGAGGGATGGAAGTGAGGGGAAAAAAGAAGCAGCAAGATACATCATGCACAGATACAAATTCCCTAGGATGGAATGTTTTCACTATGTATATCTAAAATGTACCTAGAAAATTTTAATAGCATAAAAAATAAAAGTGTATTTAGAGCCATTGGTATAGAAGTACGAATGACCAGAGCTGGTGGAAAACCAGTCAAAGTCAGAGGGACCCAAGGATTTGAATAGATGGTAATGGTTGCACACACACGCTCTCCGATTGGCACTTTGCCTCATTTCCTTTGTAGATGATCTCACTCTTCTTGTCCCTGACCCTTAACCTTTGTTTGAAATCAGTGTATCGGTTTGTACTAATTGGAATTGCCAGTGAGTATGACCGAGTGAGGATGACTTGGCTATAAACGAACAGGGAAAATCAAGTCCTTATTGTGTTGCAGCATCACCAATCCAGGCTTCCAGCTAAATGCCAGAATATAAATGAGATCCCTTATCAAATCTGGCACATAAAATTTTAAGATCCTTTTTAGGTACATGTGCTTTCAATAAATGCCTGCTTTGGCAGGAAATTGAATCAAATGTTTTTTTGTGTGTCAAGTACAATCACATTATATTTTCGACTCTGTAACTTTAAGACTGTCCTTGTGAACCAGGTCAAGGGCAAAGTTAAATTTGGTTTCTGTATTTGGCTTTTACATTCAACAAATCATACTTTTTCTTTGATTGTGTTGTGTTGTGTTGTGGGTGTTTGTTTCACTGGGGATTTTCTGCTTTTTTTTTTCCCCACTGAGAACAAAATTCAGAATCCACACCGCTGTGCCTCCACTCAGCGTCCTCCCTCCACGCTGGCCTACTTTCAGCGTTTAAAACAATTGCGCTCTTTCTCCTGTCCCCTCAGGCTCTCCGCACAGGCCGTGCCTATTTTTACCCACTTACTCCGTGTCACTCACCTCGCTCTTACTCATTCTTTCGGTCTCCACTTACACTTCATCCTCGGAGATTCCTTCTTCAGCCACACCAGCAGATCTTCAGTTTTGATCTCCCTTCCTTTAACTCTTCTGGATTCGTCTTCATAGCCCAGTCCCCACCAAGCACTTGATGGGTGCTTGATAAATAGAAGGACAGGCTGACGTTTCGAACACTTCCTGTGTTCCCGTCACCCCCAGTGATCCTCAAGCAGCTCTCTCGCTGCTGAGTTCCAGCAGGCTGTGTTGTGTTGTAACTAATAATCTGGGTTTCACTTGAGGAGACAAAATAACATTTTTAAGTGAAACATAATGAAAACTATAAGATCGCATTATGTAAGTGCACGTATATACATACATCTGTGTATGGCAACTTGCAAAGTGAGGTGACCATGTTACTATGGGACTGTCATAAACCTTGAAAGCCACTACTGTAGTGAATACTGTTGTGGAATGATTTCCCAACGAGTATGTCTAGGAAGTCACCTATTTCACTCATCAATTTCCCCAGACATCTCTCTGCTGTCTGCATTTTTGGCTTCTGTTCCTTGCATAGTGTCAAAAGCCAGGGTCTCAGAAATCTCCCAGAAAAACCATTTAAATTAAATGAGCCCATCAAGATTTGGAGGAAAGCTACTTGAAAAAAAGAAAGCACTGTATTCCATTCTACCTTTAATTCTTAAAACCTAAAAACCTTCACAAGCCCAGGAAAACTATTGAGGTTGCATTTGTTCTTTTTGAAGGCACATGAGCCCCTATCCTGTCATTTTTCTTAGCATCCTGTACTTTTTGCTTTTATGCATTCACTCTGTTTTTCTTCCCAACACAGAAAATCTAGTTCTCAACCAACCATCCCTGACTCACCTTATTCTATTTCTAGAAATGTCACTGAATTTCCTCACCATTTTGTTACATATTTCTCAAAGCTTATAAACTGTGCGATCATACATATGGTTGTATGTGCTTATTTTGTATCAAAGGTGGCCTTTTTGTTTGTTGTGTTCTGAATTTCACATATACAGAAAAGGTGCTTATTTCAGTCTTATTTCCCTGAAATGGATAAAGTTTTAAATTCTTTTCCTGGGAAATAAAAGACTTTTGAGGGTGTCTTTCGTCAGCTCCTCAAGGGTGTAATACCCAAAGGAAGACATTTGAGGAGTTCCTGTCCCCACACCCCTCATGTTCTGTCCACACCGTCTGGCCTGAGGCCCTCACTGCCAATCACAGTCTCTATAGCTAGCAGCTTTGCTGCTTCCCCAGACCAGAGCATCTTGGCTGCCTCTGGTAGCTTCAGCACTTCCCGTGTTGAATATTTTCTGTCGGCCCCTCCAGAATGACTTGTTACTCTTTTCCTTCCCTGCTCTGTACCTGATGGCCCTGAGAAAACTGACAAGTATAGTAACATGGAGGAAAAGTGGATAAAGAGCTGTAGGACTAAAAATTACTGAAGTGATGTTTTCAAAACCCGGAAGCCAGAAGGTTGTGTGAAAGTGAAAATGAGCTGAGAAAGAAGCAGCGGTGCTGGGAGCATCAAATCCTTAGAACCCCACGCAGTTCCCATACCTGTTCCCGAAGCAGCCCCGAGTCCATGATGTGTGCTTGTGCAGTTGATGAAACAATATTTGCAGGCCGGACATGGTGGCGCATGCCTGTAACCCTAGCACTTGGGATGCTGAGGCAGGAGGATCATTGCAAGTTCGAGACCAGCCTGGGCTACAAAGTGAGCTCAAGGCCAGCCTGAACTGCATAGCGAGACCCTGTCTCAAAAAGAAAAAAAAAAATAATAATAATAATAATAACAATATTTGCTTAACTGTTCCCCTAACAACTAAAGGAGGACCTTAAAGATTTTAACAACTTACGATTTGCCCTACAAAACTTATGATTGCTGCCTATGAGACTAGTGATTTTTAAACAAGTGGTCATACCAGGAAAAGCACATAAACACTGGTTTTAGGAAATAGAACAATTAAGAGGGAATAAAAATTTGAAAAGACAGTGAAATTAAAATCCAAATGGTGGAGTAAAGACCAAATTGTTTTTTGCAATCGTGTGGTGCATATTTCCATATGTTCTAAGATTCCTTAAGAATTTGGCACACACTTCTGCTAAAATAATTCCTGCCTTTTAAATGACAAGTGCCTCACCTTTTATTGTAACATTAATTTAAAGCCCTATCAAATAAGAAAATACATAATAGTCAATACAAATGTATTAGCTTTCGCCTCCTGTTTTTAGCACAGAATTATTAGCGTAGCCCAGTCACTTTCAGCTTGTTTCTGTGTTTTTCTTGTCCTTTACCTGCTGGTCTCCTTATGTCTTTATTTTCCCTTTTCATTTAAACCACAATCACTCCTCTCTCAGATGGTCCTTGTTTCTATTTCTGACTATATTGAAATGCCATTTATAAAATCAGAAGTTCTTGTTGAGTTTGTGTTTAACCCTAATGGAATTCAGTATTAATTTTGAAACTGCAACATAATTGTTAAAAGTAGGTTTTAATACTAGTGATGATTCCCATTTTCCAACTTACATATTTTACAGTTTGTTTTTCTTGGCAAAATTTAAGTACCCATGAATGAAAAGAGAGGCTTGTTGGATGTTGGCTTCTAGAAAGAAGTAATGAATCTTTTCCTGCTGCCTCTTCAAATGATACTTTACCTTTCAGAGAAAGACATCAGCAGTAGAAAACAGCACGTGTCGAAATCTGCTCACTGACTTAGGCTAATCATTTCTTAAAAGAATCCTTGGACTTTCGCTTGAGGGGCCCTTCCTAAAAGTAGTCTGTCTGCGATTGTTAAAGGCCTCCCCCAAAATCATTTCTATGGTCACTGAATTTCAAAGTTATAAAAATAGTAGAAGTCTTCATTCTTGAGATGAGAAATCTTGAGTTTGTGTTTTGCCCACAGTCACCCTAGAGATAAAGAAAAAGGAAAGCAAGAACTAGAATGTAAGTTTGCCTGTCTGGGACTCTTGCCTTTTAGGCTATTATTTTATGAAAGACAGAAGGGAAGCTGGTTGTTTACCTAAAGTTCATTAGATTATATACTGTAAAATTTGTCATTTTAATGTTTCACTGTTTAAGTGAAAATACTTGGTGTTTATGTGTTTCTGGTCTTCCATCTAAGACTTTTCACCTCTTGTCACCCCTTTCATTGAATCTGTATACACGCATCTTATTTATTCATGTTATAGCTTGTGTCTAGATGTCCCCCCAAAGTCTCTTGCGGTCAGAGGTGGCTGGATCTAGAGTGTGTGATGCTGAGACTGAGTCATGGTGCAGCCCTAGGCTCAAGGACACGACGATTAAGGGTGTGAGTGCTACCCGCCCTGAGTAGCCTGGATAAGATATAAGGGATAGGAAGAGCAGTAGTCATCCCTTATCCTTCGTTGCTTTTGCTATCTTCTGCCCCAATGAACTGTTGCCCCTCTGCCATGTGCCACCCTGCCTTGGAGCCAGACCATTATTGACTGAAACCTCTACGAACTGTAAGCCTCCTTTAATGTTGAGTGCCAGGTATTTTGTCTCAGCAATGAGAAAAGCAACCCAATAATTAAGTCAAACTTTCTACAATGTAATCCTAATTATGTCACTTAGTTGCTCAAAAACCTCATATCTCTCACAGCCTCTATCTACTTCACAATTAATGAATCAGGTCTATTATCTTAAACCATTACAAACGGAGTCTGCCTTGTACTTCTGCTCATCATTATGACCTAGCCAAATGGCACCACTTGCTACTCTAAAGACATACTGCTCGTGTGCCATATTATTGTGTCCCTCCTTACATACAGCTCCCCTAAAATCTTACCCATCCTTCCACCCTTAGATAAAATTCCACTCTGCGCGAGTCATCTCCTTCTGTTCTCCTTCTTTTTTCGTTTCAATTGCCATATATTAGGGCAGAGAGTATAGCTCAGTGAGAGAGTTCTAGCCTAGCATGAACAGGATCCTGGTTCCATCCACCACTCAGTCAAAAAAGGGGCAAATAAAGTTGTGGATGATTTCAGGTACAACATACTATATCTTGACTTTAATTTTTTAATCTTAATTCTCCTACCAAAAAAAAGGGGGGGTGGGAATATAGCTCAGTGGCATAAAGGCCTGGTCCTGAGTTGGATTTCCAGTATCAAAAAAATTCTCTGTCTTATTTTTATTTAATCAAATTGAGGGTAGCAGAGTGTTATGTAACGTAGAAATAAATGCTGCCTAATGCATTCATTGGTTATAAAAATTCTTTTTTTTTTT
>NW_004955437.1:17395575-17401618 GCF_000276665.1 Chinchilla lanigera | reverse complement strand
CGCTTGCCAGGCAGGCGCTTTGCCACTGAGCTAAATCCCCAGCCCCTGGTTATAAAAATTCTTAAAGCAGATGGAAGACAGTTATTACTACCCTCCTGTATTCCTCTAGGCAATAATAAAAAAACTTCCCATCATCACAACAAAGAGAGATGCTATACTATGCTCCCATTCCTCCTATCCAGCACTACAGAGCACCTGACATTGTCATAGTCACCACAAGGAAACGGGGGTAGTCACCAGATATTAAACACA
The DNA here is from genome assembly GCF_000276665.1 of Chinchilla lanigera. Taxonomy (NCBI): domain Eukaryota; kingdom Metazoa; phylum Chordata; class Mammalia; order Rodentia; family Chinchillidae; genus Chinchilla; species Chinchilla lanigera. The sequence continues at coordinate 17,401,366 of NW_004955437.1, read as the reverse complement.
GCTCCCAAATCTCACAGTTTAGGTGTACATATCTCCCTTTGGTGATACCAGTGAGAGTGCCTACTTTTTTCCACAGCTGCACAGAAAGCTATGCCATTTTCTTTGGTGCCTATGTTTTCAGATGCTGTGACAGTAACACACAGTGCTTCTCAAAAACCCTCGGTAGAACAGACTTTGCAACTATTGGTATTCTCTCCAAACAGTTTGTTCTTTTCTTCTGAAGAATACATCATTGCTTTTTTGAGACTCCTACCTTTCCTTGCCATCCTTGAAAATGAGAAATACGGCTTACAATTACCTGAATGATTAATGGAGGAGAAGGTGGGGTTAGCAGAGCAGAAGACCTTGTTGCTCTAGAATGTCTACAATAACACAACCAGTGTTAAGCATTGGTCCTCCCGGCGAAGGTCGGCAACGTTAAAGTGACTCACTGTGTTTGAGGTGGAAGTGGGAAGGGCCGGGTGTGGTGATGCGCACCTGCAGTCCCGGCACTGGGGAGGCTGAGGCCGCCTGGGCTGCATAGTGAGACCCGCTCTCAAAAAGAAGTGGAGGTGGGAGGCAGGAAAGCCACCACTGAAGCAGCTCCTTGCCTTCAGCACTCTCCCCCTAACCCAATACTGTCTCATTCCCAAGAGCCGGCGTGGTGATCACATCTCACACCTGCTCTGGCTAGTCAAGGGTTAACTTTTCCCGGGGGTGAGGTGCAGTTTCTATGAATTAGAGCGGTCACTCAGGTGATTTCTTTCACAGCAAAACTTTTAGGATTGTTACCTTAAAATCACCTAGCTTCTGTTTTCCCAAGCGGTTCACTGTTGAAATCAGATCTTGTTCTTAGAACACTTAACACATAAGATCATTTTATTGTATGTAATTTCTTCTTTTGAAAAAGAAAATTTAGCAGTGTGTCTTGAGCTATACATGTGATACTGCAGTAACAAGCACATCAGCAGTGAAAAATGACATGGTTCCGTGACACTGGATATATTTTTTAGCATTTATTTTTTAGATGGAAAAAGTCTTTTTAAAGTGGTTTATTGCGAGTTATAAGCTCATTTAAACTTAGATTTCTATCCCACGTATTGTAAATTTTCTAATTATATTGCATGTCAACAAGTAAAATAGAAAAAAAGAAAGTGAAATTGTAGCCTGTCGTAAAATGGCTGTGTGTTGGTAAGTCACCAAGTGCTCCAACTGAATCAGGACTTACTATTTAGTCCTCTGATTGCATCTGGATGTAGGATGTTACTTATGGTTTTTGTTCAAGTACTTTTTTGTTGTCGTTGGCTACTTCTGTGGCAAACCTTGCATTATCCTTATTATTTTTCTATAATATACTCATTGAAATTCAATAGCTACCAATAATGTCTAGACTATATACATCTTTGAAAATATAAATATAGTAAAAATTTCTGAGTGAAATATTCTTTCAGAACAAATTCTCTGGTTTTTTGTGTAATACTTGGAAATTCAACAAATATCATAATTCTTTAGCATAATTTCCCAGAGCAAGACAACCACAAATATAATAGAAAATATGGATGATAAGTATATTCTCACAGAACACACCAAACCAACAGTTGCCCCAGTTTTGGGTATCATTCTTTATGAGTTGAAAGATCTTTTTCTTTTTTAGCAAAGATTCTGTCAAAATCATCACCCTAATTCATTCTAACGCACACGTATCTGGCTCATGCTTTGTCGGAGGGATAATTCCAGGAAGCCATACAAACTTTCTTCTCAAGAAACTTGATAAGCTAAGGAAGAAACACTAATAAGAATGTACAGCCTAAGAACTTGCTTGAGAGATTTTGCAGAGCCCTAACGTCACTCAACCGTGGTCCAAAAATGAAGTATGAGCCATAAGAAATCCAGTCAACCTAAGTGTCATGGGAAGTATTTGGGGACCTCCTCCCCCAGTATGAGTGCTCTTTCCTTATCATTTGGGAAACCAAGCATTTATTATCTGTTCCATGCCGAGTAACATATCAGATGCTTTGAGGATACAAAATGAAAAATTTTTTCTGCACTGAGTTTATAATCCATTCAGGGAGATAAGCTATCTATACAAATAACTCTGTTTCCAATCTACACATAGTTGGCATACGAAAAGCCTTTACAACTCAAGCAAAATTCCTGTGCAGTGCAGGAAGCCACTTACTGCGGCAGAGAAAGAAGAGACCATGAACAATTCAAGAGGGCTTTCTGGTAGGAAGATGGCTGAAGTCACCCTGGAGGGCTGGGTAGGATTTTGACAAGAGTAGTTGAAGGTATTCTAATTCATTTAGCGCCTACATGTGCAAGGTAGCATGAAGGCAAAAAAGCCTGGGGCATGTTCAGAGAATAGCAAATATTCCAGTTTGAGTGGCATCTGGTACATGTATAAGAGAATAATAAAAGATCAGGCTAGAGAGGGAAAATAGGAGCACCTTGTGGAGGTCCTTTGAAAGTCAGACTGCAGAACGGGGATTTTTAACAGGAAGCAGTAGGTAGCTCTTCACGCAAAGGCTAATCAGAGTTGGTATTTAAGAGGCTGATGGTTGTGCGCAAGGCTGCATTCACAGTGGGTGGGACTAGCATTAGAGCCTGGTCACAATCGTACATGCAAGAGTTAGTACAAGTTTGACCTAGTTTTAAGTCAGTAGAATCAGAAGCAAGTATGTATATACTGAAAGTCTGTGCTTACAACACAGACTTGTCACATGCAAAGAGAAAGAGTCAGAAGGACTGGGGAAGAGATACCTGCCAATGGTGTCAGATGAAATTCCCCATCCCTCAAAAGTAAGGGAGAAAAGATTAGAAGATTGACAGTGGAGTTTCTGGAGAATGATTAACTGTAGGAAATTTGGCAAATAAGGAAAAAATAATTAACAGAAAGGGGCAAGAAGGGGAAAGCAAATACGCAATAGAAAGGCAGATTTTCTAGGAAAGGATGAAACAAATCAAATTCTAAAACATCAATAGTCTCAGCCAGAGAGGTTGTACATGCCTGTAATCCCAGCCCAGGGGAGGCTGAGACAGGAGGATTGCTGCAAATTCAAGGCCAGCCTGGAATACATAGACTGCTTTTTTAAAATCTCATTTTTCACATATTATCCAGTGGAATTAGAAGATGTAAATGAAAGGGCTTGAATATGCAGGAACAAGACAAAAACCTGAAGGAAGAAAAATATTTTGGGTTTTTTGTTTGTTTTTGGTTTGGGGTTTTTTTGGGGGTGGGGTGGTACTAGGAATCGAACTCAGGACCTTGCACTTGCCAGGCAGGCATTGTTCTGCTGAGCTATATCCCAAGCCCCAGAGAAAAACTATTAACCTAGGAAATGAGTAATTGAAAGTACAAAATAATTTGGAGGTGTTTGAAATGATATCTCTGAAAGAATACAGAACAATAGTACTCTTTTCTTAGAATAACTATTCCTAAGTGTTGCACTATGCAGAAAGGCCTTTTCCCTGGAAAAAAAGAGATTGGGTCTTTTTCTTTTCTTTTTTATTTTTTTTAAAGAGTAAAAAAAGGACAACATAACAAATAAGGGGATTCACCAAATTACAGACAAAGTGGTAGGACATTATCAGTGGTTGTTGTACTATATCTTGGTTTCTCCAAAGTGATCTCTAGGGAAAATAAATAGAGCTATGCATGAGTGATCAATCAAATAATCATTGACTCTTCTCAATGGTTGTTGTTGAAAACACACAGTAACAAACATACATCCATTTACGAAATAGCATAGGAACAATACAGACATTACATAGTTATGGACAGCTTGGTAGGAAATCATCAGTGGCTGCTACAATACATGTTGGCGTCCTCAAAGTGGTTTCTCAGGAAAACGAAGATATGCAAGAAAGATCCAACAAGTAGTTACAGCCCAAGGGTTGTGAAAAATAGCGGATTACCTCATCAGTGACTCCCCTAACTGAGGTGTGAGGCTGGAAGGAAGGCCAGGACTGAAAAGGAGGACCGAGAGACCAGCGCCAGTGTTCAGGAACAGGCCGTCCACTTTCTCCTCTAGACTCATGATTACGCGGGGCTCCTCCTTCTCCATGAAGGCGGTTCTGCAGAATCTGAATATTGGGCACCCGTGTAATCCATGAAGTCTCGGTGCAGACTTCTCCGGAGCTCCACTCACTCCTCCACCGTAGCCTGCACAGTTAGGGGAAGAATGGCCTCCAGGGCGTCTTCCCGGGTGCCGCGCAAGGTCCTCCTGGTTTCCAGTTCCCGAATGGCTCCCGCCTCCCCAGTCAGCTCGCCCTCTGCGTCGTCGGGCATCGGTACTCTCGGGTTCTCCGAGTCCTTGTTCATCAGCTGCTCCTCCGCTGACTCCGGACCTTCTGGCTCTCAAGGGCAGGGCCAAGAGCGACCCGCCGTGTGGCATGTTTTCCCAGAGGTTTCTCCATGCCAGGATGGTTTGCGCACGTCTCCGGGCGGGCCTGTTGTGTCGGTGCTTTTCTGTGGCATGGCGGGTCTGGACCTCGCGGCGGTGGCGGCCAGCCCGAGAGCCGACACGCATCTCTCATTTTTGGTTTTGGTTTTGGTTTTGGTTTTTGAGACAAGGTTTCACTATATAGTCTAGGTTGGCCTTGAACTCACGATGTAGCCTAGGCTGGCCTCGAGCTCAGTGATCCTCCTGCGTCAGCCTCGCAAGTGCAGGGATTACAGGTGTGCACCACCATGCCTAGCAGGTCTTATTTTAAAAGGCCAAGAATAAAGACTGATTTTGGTGATCTTGAGAAAACAGTTTCTGGAGATGGGTGTAGGTGGGTGCCGATTTGCAGTACTCTGTACAATAAGTCAAAATACTTGTATATACCAGTAACCCTACATCTCATCTGCATCCTCTGCCCAGTCATTTTACTGTAATGTGTATTACAATAAAAACCCCAGCGCTTTGTACCTAGCTCTGTACCATGCAACCTTCAACTCTCAGTGTCTTCTTGTTGTGCTAGCACCTACATATAGTTGTATAGTGTTACCTTAGATTCTGACAAGAGGCCTGTGAAATAGAAAAGTAGGTATATTTCTTTATTCTGTTCTGTAGACTAAGGTACGTGTAATTGGGTCCCTTTAATCTCAAATGCAGTATGAGCTTTGCAGAAGTATCTGTTATCTCTTAAAAGCTATTTTTCATATAGCAACCGGAAGTTAGAGTCATGCTTTCATGAGTCTAACAGTTTAACATTTATTAAACGCCTACTGTGTGTTCTGCTAAGTGTTTCCCTTTTTGTGTGATTTCTTTAATAGCCTAACTGGTACATTTGGCTGATTTCTTTTTCAGCACATTAAATTTTTTTCTTTTTCTGTAGTTGTGGAAGTTTGGTTTTGCTTTATTACTTTTTTTTTTTTTGGTTTTTCTCCGGTACAGGGAACTGAACTCACGACCTTGCGCTTGCCAGGCAGGTGCTTTGCCGCTGAGCTAAATCCCCAGCCCCCTGCTTTATTACTTAAGAGACTTGTATTAATCACTTTCATGGCTCTTTTTTCTACTTTCCACTGATTATTGTGGAAATATTGTCTAGATTTAAATTGTTGGGTGGGATATGTTATATATTTATATAAATGTGTATATGTAAAGGGGGTTTTTTTGAGGCAGGGTCTTGCTATGTAGTTCAGGCTGGCCTTGAACTCATTATGTAGGCCAGGTTGGCCTCAAACTTGTGGCAGTCCTCCTGCCTCAGCTTTCCATGTGCTAGGCTATGTAAAGATTTTTACCTGGGAGGAATTACCTTTATTTTTCATTAGGTGTAAGAGACTACTGCATCTTTTTTTTTTTTTTTTTTTTTTTTTTTTTTTTTT
>NW_004955437.1:17355348-17395378 GCF_000276665.1 Chinchilla lanigera | reverse complement strand
TGGGAATCAGACTCAGGACCTTACACTTGTCAGGCAGGTGCTGTGCCCCGGAGCTATAACCCTGGCCCTTTATTTTGTTTCTAGTGCTATTTGCAAACCTTGCAGACTAATGTGAGTTAAAGCCACTAGAGTAGCTCTGGAAGGTGGCATTTGTAATGGTAGTGATTACTATACCTTGAAGACTTAGGAAGGACTGTGCACTGTGGAAAATATAATAGACACTGGTGCACATGCGAACTGAAGGGAAGAACCACTAGAAGGGCACTTTACAAGGATGTCCGTGCCTCCCCGTCTGAAATTTCTCCTTCCTCTCTTCAAGCCCTGGTCAGTGAAGTCTTTCTCATTCTTGTACATAAATATTTGTTAACACTTAAAAGAATTGGTGATTTATCATTGTTTAAAGCCTTTTTACCAATATAAGTGATTTTTACCAATATAAGTGATTATTTTGCCAGGAAATGAAGGAAACATGGCCTCTCACTCATGCATATTTTGCTGGGAGTGGTGGCACATGCCTATAATCCAAGCATTCTGGGAGGCTGAGGCGGGAGGATCACAAGTTTGAACACAGCCTGGAGAACTTATCAAGACACTGTCTCAAAACAGAAATAAAAAGAGCAGGGCATATAGCTCAGCGGAAGAGCACTCCTGGCTATAGGGTCAGTATTGGAAGTTGGGGTGGGGTGGGGTGGGTCAAACTACTCCACTTCATCTCTGCTGTGGGAGCGCAGAAGCAGCCATGGACACTGTGTAAACAAACAGGCACTGCTGCGTTCCGGTGAAAGTTTGTGTAAAAGCAGGTGGCAGCTGGCGTGATGTAACGGTCACGCGCTACAGGAGAGCATTCTGTTGACTGGAAGAGAGGAGCAAGAAGAAGCCTAGGCTGTACTGACTATTCAGCTTCCTGACTGTTACAACAAAATGCAGGAACATGACAGTCATGTAGAATATGTAAAGGAGAATTCAGAGCTGCGGAGTGCTCTTCAGAAGCTCTCAGCTGTCCATTACTGGCGAAGTAGAACGTTTGTAGTTCAGCACAGCAGCTCTAAGTACAGGGACTGAATCCTTTGTTCAGTAAGATATGAGCAGGCTTTGAGACACTTAAGAAATCTGGTCAAAAAACAACAACAAAAAAAAAAGAAATCTGGTCAGTCTGTCTTGTCGTTGGCCTGATAGGTAGGCTTTTTAAAACAAGAAATGGAGGATTACAGATTTGTTGAGCGTGCCAGGATCCCTTATCACCTGTATTTTAATACAGAACCACACAGAACGTGTGCTGCAGATAGAGAGAAAGAGGGGCCTATTTCTCATCTCTACTTCAACGATGCAAAAAAGTATATAGAGCAACAGTCTTCGACCCTGGACACAGCCATCACCAGACAGTGATCCCTGAGAGAAAGGAAAGAACGAGGCATCCCTGCAAATGCCATCGCATTCTGCCTGGGTAGTTTCCAGCCCATGGTGTAAGAAGGGGAGCCCAAGCAGAATGGTCTGCCTGAATTAAGACAGTGCTGAAAATTGAAGCAGGCCAAAGGGGTACAATTTCCAGAAGGTTGTGTGTGTGTGTGTGTGTGTGTGTATGTGTAGAAAGAGAGACAGAGATAGACCATGGACACTGTACAGCTACAGAAGACTCCTCTTTTTAGCTGAGTAATATAAAGAAGCTACTCAAAACCAGGGATGAGACCGCAGTAAAAGAACAGGCAGCATATTTCCCAAACTCACTAGGTGCGGTGGAACATACCCATAATCCCAGCCGCTTGGGAGGCTGAGCCATGAGCAGCGCAGATTTGAGGCTGGCTTGGGAAACGTGGTAAGACCCCAACTCAAAATAAAATGTAAAAAGCGCTGGGTGTGTCACTTAGTGGTGGAACACTTGCCTAGCGTGTATGAGGTCCTGAGCTCAATCCTGAGTCACACACACACACACACACACACACGTAAAAATAAGATACATAACTGACAAACAGATAAATGGATGGGCGAGTGCATAGATGGACAGACAAATAGATTCCCTGCACTCACACGAGGCCAGTAATAGTTTATGGCCCCAATAACTAGAGGGAGGATTCCAATAAATGCTCAATCTTTTTCAGTACTCAAAAGGGTATTTACATCAATAGGGACTCAGATTGGCTCTTGATTAAAAGCCAGAAAAACCGTCAGAACAATCATGGAATCAGACTGTTTCCAACTAACCTAATTTCAAGACTAAACCTCAAATATATAGTATATAATGAAAAACAAAATATCCAAAATGTTAAAATACAAAGTTCATGTCTGTCACCCAGTCAAAATGTATCGTTCATGAGCCTGCATGTAATCCCAACACTCGGGGACCGAGGCAGGAGGATCATGTGAGTTTGAGGCCATCCTAGAATACATAGTAAGACTGCCTCAAAGAACAAAAAAATTTTTTTTAAATAAATTAGCATTCATAGGTAGGCATGGTGGCATGTGCCTATCATCCCAGCACTCTGGCGGGCTAAGGCAGGAGAATCGCAACTTTAAGCCCAGCCTGGAGAATTTAGCAAAATGAAAGATCCAAAGGGACTGGGAATGTAGCTCTGTTAAGATGCTGGGTCCAATCCCTGTTACAATAAAGAAAGAGAGAGGGAGGGAGGCGAAGAAAGAGAGGGGAAAGAAAGAAAGAAAGAGAAAAGAAGGAAGGAAAAAAAGGAAGGAAAGAAAGGCTTGCCTTTTACGCACAGTAGGAAAATATAATCATAATGAGAGAAAATGCTGGTTCGTTACTAAGGGATTATAAAATGACACAGATTCTAGGGGTTTTCCTACATGTACATTAAAGCAATACTTCTAAATATATTCTCTATTGCAAGTAGGTAAAGAAAAGCATAAGCCTGTTAAGGAGAGACATAAAGTTGAGAAAGACTAAACTTCTAGAAATGAGAAATATACTGGATGAGATGGGACCTTATGGAAGAGAAGATTAGTGATCTTGAAGATGTAGGCAGTATGCAAAATGAACCCGAGAGGAGAAGGAAATGGGAAAGACAATGACCAGTGTAGCTGTGACCCGTGGGACACTTCAGAGTGACCTAATGTATACATCTGGGGTGCTAGGGAGAAAAATGTGTTTGAAGAAATAGAGGCTTTATTTTTTATTTTTAAAATCTGGTGAAAACTGGAAACCCACAAATCCAAGAAAATCAACAAACCACAAACAGAAGAAAAAAATAAAGTGCAACACCAAGGCACTTCACCGTCAAGTAACAAAATGCCAAGGATGACAAACTGCTAAAAAGCAGTTAGGTTTCTTTCAAAAAGACATTATATACAGAGGAAAAAGAGAAGAATGGCAGCAATCTTCTCCCAGAAACAATGCAAGCTACACTTTGAAGCATCGGAAAAAATAGATCAACCAGAATTCTATACCCGGCCAAAATACCTTTGGAAACACAATGAAGACTTTTTTGAGCATTTACAAGTGAAAGAGCATCCATAGCCGACCTCGCAGACCGTTTAGAAAGGCTCAGGCCCAAATACCAGCTGGAAAAATTACCAGCTATGTGGTGTTGGGCGCTCTAACCTCCCTAGACCTTCAGATTTCCATCTGTAAAATGAAAATAATACCTATGGGCGTGCACTTCTGAGGCTTAAGTGAGATAAAGGAAGAGAGTTGACATTTGTTGAGTAAACACATGACTTCAGTCTGTATGCCAAGTACATTGGTAATCTCGTTAAAAATAAAACAATAGCCAGTAAATACTACCATAAGAATTTTCTTCCTCTCTCTCCCTCTGTCTTATTCTTTAAAACTTCAAACTGAGTGTGGTGGCAAATGCCTGTAATCCTAACATGCAGGAGGATTCACTGTTTGAGGCCGTCCAGTGCTACACAGTGAATCCAGGGCCAGCCTGAATTACATAGCAAGACCCTGTCTCAAAAAAAAAAAACCAAAAATAAATAAATAAACACAAACATAAAATGTGAATTATTCTAAAAGAAATTAGTCAATCTTGAATTATGCTGAACCACTTTTTTTTTTTTTTGTCTTTTTGAGACAAGGTCTTGCTGTGCAGTTCAGGCTGGCCTTGAGCTCACTTTGTAGCCCAGGCTGGTCTCAGACTCACAGCAATCCTCCTGTCTCAGCCTCCTGAGTGCTGGGATTACAGGCATGTGCCACCATGCCTGGCTACATGTTTTTGCATAACTTATTTTTTTGCCACCATGAAATATGCTTAAATATGGAAATGAACAACTCTCCTTGCTAGAATAGACAGATCAGCCACTAAACCACTTTGTGAAAGGGTTAAATCTCTTGTAAATTAAGCCCTCTTTCTTGGCCTATGTTTTTTTGGCTGGCTGATGTTTTTTTCAGTATCCTTTATTGAGGTGTAATTTATATACTGTGTATCTAATTTTTATTATAAACCTATTGGATAGAGGCCATGACTGTCTTTATGACTATACATTGCCCAATAGAGTTTTTGGCACTCAATAAATGTTAAATAATATTTCTATTCAGCATTCTGCAGACAGGAAGCATATGGTAATAAATGTCAGAGCACAGGTTGAAAATCTCCAAAAAGTTATATTATATTGCTTGGAAAAGCCAGCACAGATATTTTTATGAATGAAATTTATTTTAATAGAGGGTTCCCAGATATCAAATTTTACTAAATTTTCTCCAGCCTTGGTTACTTTATTTACAAATTAAAACTTTCCTCATCAGAAATAGTATAAAAATTTTTAAAGTATCTGCAGTAATGTGGTCTCATAAGAAAGCATATACATGATTTTGTAGATAGCATAAAGAAGAGGCAATTCATAATCTATGGAACAGCATGAGAAAACATTTGAAAGCTTAGGCAGCATAAGTCTTCATGTTATGATATATATGGTATGAAAAGAAAGAAACAGCAGGAATTTATCATTAAACAGAAATACCACTCTCCCAGCAATAGCACAGCTTATAAGTGGTATTAGACTTTGACTCAATATTTTTTCTCACCCACGGATTCCAGCACTATTTAAGTATCATACTGTAGTCTCAGTAAAATAATCATTACTTCAGAGTAACTAAAGATACAGAAAATTTTAAAACTTGATGCCTAACAGTGAATTCTATGCAAAGGATAATATTTTCCAGGTAATGTATCTTTGTTGAAGAAATGGTTAACCATAATCAGCTACCTAAAACCAATTAGACAGTATGTAACTAAATTTTCTTTCCAGAATTTGTTCACTCTGTGATAGATCTGCTGACTACACTTGCTTTGAAATTTCCATTAACATAATTTGAGCTGGGTGTGGTGGTGCACGCCTGTAATCCCAGCACTCAAGAGGCTGAGGCAGGAGGATCCCTGTGAGTTGGAGACCTGTTTAGGCAACATAGTGAGTTCAAAGCCAGCCTGAATTGCAGCGTGAGAACTTCTCTCAAAAAAAAAAAAGCATCCAATAAAACTTTTTTAAAAAAAACATAGCCAGGCATGGTGGCTTATGCCTGTAATCCCAAGCACTTGGGAGGCTGAGGCAGGAGGATCATTGTGAGTTCGAGACCAGCCTGGGCTACAAAGTGAGCTCAAGGCCAGCCTGAACTGCATAGTGAGACCTTGTCTCAAAAAAAAAAAAACACCAAAAAAAAAAAAAAAAAGTGATTTGAGTGAAACAGTATCTGAATTTTTCTTATTATATAGTGTTCTCTTATAGCAGATGTAGACAGAGAATTAGGAATCCAGGTACAACTTAGTTTAGTCCTTCTCACGCAAGGTCTCTCATAAGAGCCTAATCAAGGTATTAACCCAGGGTTGCACTCATCTTGATGCTCATTTGGGAGGGAATCCACTTCTGAGTGCTCTTGCGTGCCTGTTGGCAAGCTCAGCTCCTCCCTGAGTGTTGGCCGTGTACCCCTCCGTGCAGGTACTTAACAACATGGCACTATGCTCTATTGTAAGCACTCAGGAAGAGAACAAATGTGCTAAAGAAGACGAACCAAACATCCCTCTATGTCTTTCATCATAAACTTGCTAGAAGCACGTTGCTAGGTCTAACACAAAGTAGGGGAGGATGCTAATCATCCAAGGATTTGAATGCCAGAATCAGAGACTGTGGGGAGTCATTATGGAGACCACCTATTCTGCATGTGATCCACAGATGGGGTAAATCATTAAATATACTCTTTATTTTATTTATTTATTTTTGGGGGGATCTTTTTGAGATAGGGTCTCGCTGTGCAGTTCAGGCTGGCCTTGAGCTCACTTTATAACTGAGGCTGCCCTCAAATTCACAGCGATCCTCCTGCCTCAGCCTCCCGAGTGCTGAGATTACAGGCATGCTCCCCCATGCCCGGCTTGAAATAGATATTATTAAACCAAATTTTATTGATAATGATTATATAGCAAATAAATTCTAAACCCCGGACCTCAGTGTAAGTTTATTGATTTTACACCCTGCACTCTTTCTGTCTGGCTGTCAGTGCTACGTTGCATTTAAAGCCAGTCAACGAAAGCATTATATTCCGAATTTACACACAAATGTATAGGGTTTTTGTTTGCCCTTGTTTTTCTGCAGCACTGAGAATTGAACCCAGAGTCTTCACCATGAACTATATCCTCAGTCCTTCATTCATTCATTTATAAATTTTAAGGCAGAGTCTCACAAAGTTGTTAAACTGCCCAGACTAGGCACAAACTTGGAATCCTTATGCCTCAGCCTCGAGAGTACTGGGATTACAGCTGTGTGCCTCTATACCCATCTTGGAGAGATTTTTGTACGTAGATCTAGATGGAGAGAGAGAGAGCCAGGTACCGTGCTGTCTTAGACTCTCCTATTACAGCATTTAGAATTTAAAGCAGTGTTTCAAGTATTACTGAGTCAGTTTAGTGTCATTCTAAGGTCTGCAGCATTGTGGCAGTGCTGTGCCTCTGCCCAACAGATTAACAGACTATTAACCTACAACTTCTTTGAGGGTAAATACTGCTTGGATGGAGAGATGAACAAACTAAAAACGCAAAACTGGTCTAGTGGCCCGTCCTCCGCGGGTTTCGCCCAGGGCTTCTCCCAAAGCTGTGGATTCCCATGCGTCGGGCGAGGACTGCGGGGACTCACAGTGACAGCCGGGCCACCACGCTCATTAGAATCTCCCGCTTCCTCCTTGCACTGATGCCCCCTATCTGTTTTGGGCGGTGGGAATCTGATGTTACCTTCCTCTGGCTCTAAGCTGAACTGTCTTGCTTTTGTTTCAGGACATGAAGTTTCAACCCGCACCTAGGACCTCTGAGGTCTGAGATTTAAAAAAAATAGCCAAGTGCTAGCATAAGCAGACAGATAATTGTTCTAAACAGGGTTCAAAACTGAGCAGGAAGTGAGAAGGCTAGGGTTATGAGCACTGCCAGTAGTGGTTATTAGTACAGTAGTCATACCCTTCCTCCAAGAGATGAATTTTCATCTGACAGGCATTTTGTTCACTTCTCAATATCTTTATGGTATGGTTAGTAGGAGTACAGAAAACTATCTTTCGTGGTATAGATGATTCACATATCATCTATATACAAGATCCTAAGTAACCCCCACCCCACAGTGAATAAGTGCATTTGGCAAAGTCTAAGGATACCAGGTCAGCCGGGCGTGGTGGCGCACGCCTGTAATCCCAGCACTCGGGAGGCTGAGGCAGGAAGATCATTGTGAGTTTGAATCCAGCCTGGGCTACAAAGTGAGCTCAAGGCCAGCCTGAACTGCATAGCGAGACCCTGTCTCAAAAAGACCAAAAAAAAAAAAAAACAAGGATACCAGGTCAATATACGGAAACTGTATTTGTTGAAATGAGTATGAAGAAGTTGTGGTTTTAGTTTAATATTGACTATGGGAATTTTTTAATAATAACTTGTGTATTAGGATATGAAATATAAGATAGGTTGCTCTTCAGTGCATTATAAAGGAAATAGCTCTTTCATGCACACAAATATGCACTGCGATTCCTCTTTCTTTTCCTGTATAATCTGAGAATTGTGCTTTTTAATAGCAGCTTGCTAATCCCTTTAAATAGCTCTTAATATAAGCCATAGTTTTCATTAACCGTGAATCCCAGCCCTTCTTTTTTACAGCTCAGTTCAACAGCCATATTTGAGAGCTGTCTCATCATCACCCCGTTAGCCTGGCTGGGGAAGCAGCCAGCTTACTGTACACCCTAAGTGGGGCGCTGTGGATGAGAGCGAAAGACTTTAATTATATGTCATTTGATTCCCAACACTCAATTCCAGGAAGGAAAAATGACTCTGTTGTTGTAAAGGACACATTATGTGAGTATCACTCATTGTAAACCCAAAATGATACTGTATTATAGCAGAGCCAACAATGAGAACTGATTCTGAAAATGTGACCTGTCTGAGAAGCTGAATAATAGTGAAAGTTATCAAAATGGAAAGAAGTGTTAATGTGAAATCCAGCCTTCTCAGAAATACTCTCTCCTGGCCTGTTTGGTTTTGCTTTTGTTGCTTGTCATGCATGAATGGAAGTGTTACACTCTCAGGGGAGCAGGAAAGCCTCTGTGTCGGTTGTTTATTTCCTTAATCCCTCCTCCTTTGTGATTTTTGATGTCAGATCTAAAATGGAAAGCCTGTAAATATAATGATTATCACACGGATAATCACCTGCATTAGGAACCACCCTGCTTCTCCGTTCTAACCTTAGCTGTTCTCCACATGTCACACTCTGCGGTGGGATTTTAACCTGACTGCTTCATTAGATGTGTGAGACTCGGTGTGAGGCGCCCCGGGGCAGCGCAGATGGGGGCTTGCTTGTTTTCTTTTCTCACTTCTGCGAAGGCACACTAAAAAGTCCCCTTCAATTTAGCATGATCAGTTCACTTGGAATTAACCCTGGTGTTTGGAACCTGCCTCCCCTTCTGCCCACCGTCTCCGCCCGTTCTATCTTCCCTGCTTTCTGACATAATGCCTTTTCTTTCTGTCGCTTCACGCAGCACATCTGAGAACTAAAATTCTGCTTAACATCCGTACTGGGTCAAACTGTTCCCCTGTCTTATTTTGTGTTGTGGAGGGAGGAAAATAAATGTTGTTCTATCATTGTAGCTACAAACACCTTCAGATCAGAGGTTAGCTGTGGGAAAGTCTGCAGTCATGTGAGCCGGCTGCCTCCTCTAATGGAGCGACTTGGGGCCGCAGCCCAAGATCAAAGGAAGGTGGGAGGAAGTCGGAAGATAAGATCATTCTAAGCCACAGAACAAGTGCTTAGCTTTTTACTGATAGGGCGCAGAGTAGCAAACCTGTGTGCGGGGGCACCAGGATAGAAAATTGACTTGACTTTTCTTAAGTATGTCCTTCCTCAGCCAGAAATATGTCAGTGCTTGGAATTATTTACACATGTGAAAACGTTCTAGGGCCTGGTTTCCTTATAAAATGATTATCTGACATTTAATGTATCTTGCATTTAGTTCTACTATACCCTGCCAAATGATAGTTAATATTTTAGGCTTACATGAACAAAGCTAGATATTAAAAAACAATGTCATCTCAATATGTGGGATTTTGGTCTTTGTCTCTTACTGTGATTTTTGTCCTCTGGATTCTTCATTTTAACTGCCTGGAGTCCTTCTTTCATGGCTCTGATGAAGTTCCATATAAATAAATAGTCCTAGCAGACCTCTGCAGTTGTCTCTTTATATAGGAATTGGTTTGGTTAATTATGACAGCGTGGGAAACACTACACTGATACCTTCTGAACCTTTTCCTTGCTATCCTAGCCAGCAAATGTTATTGACTTTTGATGTACAAAGTTCTGTTTTAAGTAAACTGTCAAGAGGCTGACCTTGCTTGTTAAGATCGTGATCGACTTTCTTTTTCTGGTCTCCGTCAGCTGAGGCTAACTCGGTGGGCCTTGTGTTTCTGTGGTGCAGAGCCCAAGGAGTTGTACTTGCAGCTTATTACTGTCTGTTACCTTCACCATTGAGCTGTAATCATAATTTTGACCTTCCCAAACCCTCACAATGCCGCTCTGAGTCTGCAGGTTGTTGGCACGTTGGACCATACGTGCACACGTACTTATTTCTTCCTCTGTGTTTTCCACAACGTGGAGGTAGTTCCCGAATTTATGCCGGAGACACTGACTGTACTTTCTGCCTTACATGGTTTGGTGCAGCAGTCGTTTTAGTTGAGTTGGATCTGCTCACTACTCAGGCTCAAATCCCATCCTTCTATTAATATCTCTTGGCAAAGATAATTTGGGAGGAATGTAAGTTAAGATGTAGAGGCTCTTGACAGTTGTCTGCAATTTTTTTTCACTTTCAAGAGGGAAGAAGAGTTGAAAAGTAATATTGCTTCCATTTTGTATCAGTCCTAAAATTAAAATATATTCACAAGCTTGATCGTAAGAGGACAGAAATTTGGTTAACACAGATTTTTTTTTTTTTTTTTTTCATTTGCTAACCTGTTAGAAAGGCACTGGGTATATTGTAGTGTTCATCAGATTGTGCACTTAAGATGTTTAAAATCTGGAGGAACTTGTGTATTACAGTTGCTTAACCATTTTTAAAATACTCAACTTTTGTTACCTTCTCACCCTAGAAAAGGGGAAGTCGGGGGTTTGGGGGCTTTATTGTGAAAACTTTCAAACAGACAAAACAACAGAGATACTGAACCCCCATGTACCATATACATATTTAGATCGTACAGTTACTATTTTGCCAATTTTGCCTCACTTCATTTTTTTACAAAGTTTTCTAAAGTAATTCATGTAGTTCATGACATTTGATCCCTGAATCCCTTAAGATACATCTCTAAAAATTAAGGCCATTTTCGTTATCAAACTGATAATTCCTAATATCATTTAATTTCCATTTATATATGTCTGTACCCTAGAGATTTGCTCGCTGGCTTTCTCAGTGTATTCTTTCTTCCCCCCATCCTGTGTTGGTCACTGCAAGTTGTTGGACTAAAGTGGTTTTTTTTTTTTTTTTCTCCTTCCTCAGAACAGGGGAGGAGATGTTGAACCCAAGACCTCGCACATGCTAAAGCAAGTGGCTCTACCACTCAGCTACATTCCTATTCCCTGCTTTTTGTTTTATTTTGAGGCAGGGTCTAAATAGGTTCCCCCGGCTGGAGTAGAACTTGCAGTCCTCTTTTCTTAGCCTCCCGGTTAGCTGGGATGGTAAGCATGTACTGCTGCGCCTGACTTGGACTAAAGTTTTGATGAATTCATGTTAAATTTTTCTGTCAGAATACTGTACAAGTGACACTGTACTTCCTAATGCACATAAGCAAAGGCAGAGCCTCTGGTGATCCTACTGTTAGCAGTGATAAGTGATGGGACCCATCCCTGGGCTACAGTGATGACAGCTTGATCTCTCCATTGTACAGTGATGCCTTCCTCCCCACGACCAGCACATAATCTGTGATTCTTCGATCTTGTGGAAAGCCCCAGTGCCCCATCATCCTCTCGCCCAATGAATCTTAACACCCACTAATGATCCCTGTCTGTATAAATTTGATCATCAGAAATGTAAAATGGTGATTTTTTTCTCTGAGTCTATACATTTATTAGCAAGATGCACTTCTCCACAGCAGAGCTTTCTGAGAAGTATTGTTTTAATTAAAAATATAACCACAAGCAAGTTCCTTAGGTTTCAAATAATTGTCTTTCTTTGGTGAGGTCAGAACACCTGAACTTACTGTGGCAGCTCCAGTAAAAACATGTACTACATCTTCTTTATTCCAACTTGTGAAGTGTGTTGACATTATGCTGCCTTTTTTTTAATGCCAAGAGAAATCTTTTTTGGTGTAAGAATAAAACTGAACTCTGTGGGTATATTGAGATAATTGTGTAAAAAGAAGACTGTTTGAATGAGTTTCAAAATGGATTATTTCTTCATTACCTAGCACTTTGTAATTAACTGTTCTTTTTTTTTTTTTTTTTTCCAGGAAGCTGCCACTTTTGCTAGAGAGCAAGGCTTTGAGGTGAGTTAACCCACAATTGCACACTAAACAGATTCTAAAGGTTTTTTCTAGCTGATAATGAAGTTCTTTTGGACAGTGATTGATGTGCTATTATACTCTCAGAGCCTCGCAGCAGTTGCCATGGAAACTTGGCAGTCGTCATGGTTTCTTTGTTCTGCCAGCACAGTGTTATGACGCACTCTGCTAGGTCTGCACCCAACATCGCCTACAGATGTTATTTATTGAATTTTGAAAAGCCTCTTGGGAAGCCAAGAGGTTGGGCACGGTTTCAAGCTGCCTCTGCAGATATGGGGCCTGTCAGTTTGTTCAGTTAAAAAGCTACCTCATTAGCTGCATTACATTTCATAAGGATTCACTGGTAGGGCAGTGGTGGAGCAAGACTAAATAGTGAAATATAACGTCGCTTAAATAATTTCAACCCTATCGCATGTAGATTATCATTATGCAAATTAATTTCCAAAAGGTTGTACTTAACAATTGTTAGGAACTGATTAATTTAAATCCTGCTCATATGAACTTCCTGTTTGAATCTTTTTTTTTTCCTTCTCTCCCTCTTGCTCTTTTTTTAAAGATAATAATTTATATATATATATACACGTGTATATATATATATATATTATATATATATATATGAATTTTCTGAAACAAAATCTTGGTAATTGGCTTTAATTTCCAGGTCTTGATTCTATTTTCTTGATAGAATCATTATCATGTCATGATTTAGCACTCCATGTGGTTGTTGTTGGCAAAATTAAGATAGCAGTCAAGACCATGTTTTTATATCTGTAATATCCATCTTCCAATTGATTGTTAGAAAACACCGACTTCAATATGAACCCAGGTTAACTGACAGAGAATTAACTGAATTTGTGAGTCTTTTATGAGTATATTTATAGAGCCAGAACTATGCAGACTTCTTTGTCCTATATAATAATTTGAAATACTATATGACAGTAATTTTTAAACATTTAATGTGACTAGAGCTGGAATAGAGGAACTTTATTTGCATACTCAGCGTTGTCTACAATTTAGAAAAGCTGTGATCATTGATTGGATAATAAATACTAGCAAGCTTACTTTGAGTCCCATAAGGAAAAGATGAATTTGTGATGAAGCTGTTATTTAAATGTACAAAAGGCATATTCATTATTGAGCAACAAAGAAATACATGTGTATTTTATCCACATCATAGGACTTGATAAGCCAAAAAAATACAGCTTCTTCACAGAGGAAGACAATGAGCGTGTGCTCTAAGTATTCTCTCAAGATCTTATGAAACTATTCAGTGTAGAACCAAAAAACACACAAATACTCAGTTTTTAGAAACTATAGTTTTCTTTTTTTTTTTAGAATCTATAGTTTCTTAGGGGTTCGCTTTTTGCTTTTTTAAATATGTTCTAGTGAGTATAGAGTTGAATTAGTTATATAGAAAAACAATTTACTAGAGTTAGGGTTTGTTTGGCATTTATGTCATTTAAGTTTTACTTTGTAACTTCCCAAACTGGTTATTGATATATAGGGTAAAATGTAATTGGGGGTGTGTTCAATATAAAAAAAACAGATATTTATTAGTCAGGCGCCATGATACAGGCCTGTAATCTTAGCACCTGGGAGACTGAGCCAGAAGGATCACCAAGTTTAAGACCAGCGTAGGCTACACAGTGAATTCAAGGTCAACCTTAACTACATAAGAAAGAATATATAAATATCTCAAAAAAAATACATATTATATATATATATATGAATGTTTTCAGTATATTTGAAGTCATATTGCTGTTGTGTTAATATTAAAAATTAATACTCTGTGGATATACCAGAATTGTCCAGATAAAAACTTATGGAACATAAGTTTGTATATCATCTATTTACTGTGTTACCATAAAAATGTATTTTTGGGTCTATAAAATAACCAGTTTTACAGATACACAGAAATATAGCTTGTGTCATAACAAATGCCTTCAGTCCTAGAGTACCTACGTAATAATTTCTAAAAATAATTTAGTAAGCCTAACTAATTCACACTTTTATTTCTCCCTTGAGTGCCTCTCTCTGAATATGCCTGGTCTACTTTTAGTCTTAGCAACAAACTATTTTTTCTATTTTCTACTATTAACCTTCCTATTAGTTTTTATTTACCAGTTTCAGGATTGTTTCCTTTTGCCATAAATCTGCCATAATTGATTATGGCATATAAGCAAAGTGATAGTGATTATAATCCCATACCTTATTACCTCCTGACGTAGCGAAACGGCTGTCAGTGATGTTGGCAGTGATATGTGCAGTTGGATAAAGCACATATTGTCTTGACGTGTCCCTTTATAAGGACCCAAAAACATTACAGGCATTGCAGAATATATATGAACCATGAGTAGAGTGGCCTGAAGTAAGCATGGTTAATAAAATACAGGCCATGTACAAAGCGCTAGAGGAATGCAGTGATTTTATAATGCCGTCAAACTTTCCTTAGTTCATTAGACAGAAATATGAGGGCCTGGGTTTGGAACTTAGTATTCTTACGGAGTGAAACAAGAATAAATCACTTTATCAGTTTTCTGTCTACGGAAGTATATTAATGCTCTCAAGCCTAAGGTGACAAAATTAGACAAAAATCTGCATTTTGTGTCTTCTAACTTTAATATTGCCTCTAAATGTGAAGCAAGACTAAGAAAAGAGACATGAACAGATTAAAAGAAAGGAGAGGTATTTTCCCCCTTCCCGCCCACACTGCCGCCCTGCCCTCATTTCCTGTTATAAATCCGAATGAGTTCCCAGAGCCATCGAGTGTTGCCACCAGTGATCTGTCTGCCGACAGCCCGAGCCGGTGCTTCTAAAATTAACCAGAGTGTACTCATCAGGACCCGTCCTCAGGGGCATTGTTTACGATATTCTGGTTAGCGCCTCTGAAAATTTTAGATAATCTTTATTTTAAAAAAAAAAATCTTTAATCTCTAAAATGAATTGGGTAATTTTCAGTGAGAAGCAGCAGCTTAGGAGGGCACTGGAGAATGAGATAAAAACTGAAGCTGGGCAGAGCACAAAGCAGAAGAGAGAGGATTTTTTTATATGTATGTAGGTGATGGAAAATTGCACAGTGCCTGATTTAAATGACAGACCTGCTAAGAATTTAAAATGACAATTCTTGGGGTAAAAAGTTTCACAAGGCCTTTCATTATTCTGGAAAATCAGTTCAGACTGTGGTGTGTTTTTAAATATACCTTATCTTGAGCTGGACCGATTAAAGGTTTGTATTTTTAGAACCTAAATAAAAATAAAGTATTTAGAAAGCATGTTTCATTGCAAAGGCTTTTTTAAAGTATCGAAAATTGATTTAAATTAAGTAAAGTGAAGGAAATACCTCCAAAACCTAAATATAGATACTCATTGTCTCTCCAGCGGAGCACATGCCATTGATGGAGGGAATTCAGACTCCTTATTGGAGTCTTTATTCAGCACCATTCCAAGCAAGAAATTTGAATACTCCTTTCGGTCTGTGAGAATAATACAAAGCAGTTATTTTCCCTTTTCTCCTTCTCCCACAGCTCTGATTCTTCAGAGGACCCAGGCCGGTATAGTCTCTGGCAACAAGGACTCTGTGCCGTCCAGTACAGTATCCGCTGGCCACATGTGGCTACTTAAAGCAGATTACTTGAAATTAAATAAGAGGCAAAGTTCAAATGCGGACATGGCGGTGTGGGTTTGTAGTCCTACCAAGTCAGGAAGTTAAGGCAGGAGGATCACGGGAACACAGGAGTTTGAGACCCGCCTTGGCAACAGAGTAAGGCTCCATCTCAAAAAGAAATAAATAAAATGAAATTCAGTTCCTAAGGTGACCAAGGCAGATTTCTAGTGCTCTGTAGCCTCAGGGGCCGATGACTGCTCTGTTGGCCAGTGTGGGCATAGAATGTGCTCATCTTCCCAGAGAGCCTCCTTGATCCGCGCTGGGAAGAAAGTCTACAGAGTGTATTCAGGAAATACTGGTATCCAAAGAATTCTGTGGTGATTGTAAGGTTCCTTTGCTCTTTACAAATGTAAAGGTTACAATAAATGATCAAAGTTTTCCAAAATAAGACACTAAGTCAGGTCCTGCTGGCTAGGAGGGTACGCTGCTGCCTTCATAGGTGAGACAGGTGTCCGAAAGAGGACAGTTTTTAAATAGATGAAGAGATTAACAGATAAGGGAGTCTTCCAGTTATCCTTATTTAATCGTTTATTACAGATATTTACTGGGCGCTGAACACGCTCCAGTACACCCTACTAACGAGGTAGACATGCCCAGAGAGTGGGTGGTAAAAGATAATACAGAAAGCATTCCTGTTTTAGATACGATGGTCGTGGAATGACGCTCTGGGGACCCAAAGTCTGAAAAACTAATTATGAATGTCTAGCAATGACATAAAAAAGCCCAACAGCCAAACAGAGGGAAGAAGAATGCAAAGACCTCCAAACAGGGAAGCGTAGCATACTCTGAGCTCCAGCACTGACAGAAGGCAGCGTGACTGGGTTGGGGCGCTGGTGACTGACACACCCCGTGAGCACCCCAACTGTCACAGGAGCTTCTGTCCGGAAAACAAAGCAGAAGCTGGTGCGGTGACGTGAACACCACACTGGAATTCTACAGAAATGGGTAGATCGCGACAGCACTGTTTAACATTTGTATCATGAGCGTGTTAAAAATGGAATGAAGAGAATATAATCTTTAATTTGGGACACAATGCTAAATTGAAGGTGTGCGTCACCAGTGGCAATTAAGGCACAATTTTACGTGCATAAAATGCTTTTGAGTTTATGAAACCTCTCCCCACGTATCATGAATATTTTTTATATCACACAGACCTAGAGAGGTAGGTAGGGCAGGTGTTGCCATCCATACCAGTTCATCAGATAATAAGTGGGCTCCGTGACTTGTACTCTCACTGCTCGCGGATACGGCGGCAGGACAGAGGTCCGGTACTCCTTAGTATGAACTGCACTGCTTTCTCTCTCCTAACATATTGAAAGAAGGTATCAAACTTCAAAATAACATCGGAAAGTGAAAAATATCTTGAAACTCAAAATTGATGGCAAAACACAAGCCCAAATAATTAGAGAAAAATAGCAGACTTGAGTAAAGATCAGGAACAGCCTGTAAATGTGGTGTACAGTGACCTAGGGTGAACATCCGTAGTTTTGTGATAATGGCAAAGGCGCATTAATTCATAGAAGCAGTACAATCTGTGGATGGCTTGGAGAATAGTGGTCGCTTCAGAGTACTGTGGTCACTATAGTCAGACTAATCCTGGCTCTGTGACTTACACTTGCCGCATTCAGCAAAATTATTTAACCTTATAACTCAAGTTTCTTCACCTGTAAGATGGCATATAGCAATAGTATCTACTGCCTGGAGTAGTGAATACTTTGGAATGATCTGCCTGGCTTAATGTCTTCATCGATACAGTAGGGATAACTGTAGTATCTACTCCCGTGAGAATTTAGGGTTTAATGACCACTTCAGAGATTTGTGAAGGCTCATAGTTCAGTTGTATGAGCTTTCTGTGCTCTTTTCATCTTTTTCCTTTCTTATTAGATCTTGTAATTCAAAACTTGATGTTTGCCGGGTGTGATGGTGCACACCTTTAATCCCAGCACTCAGGAGGCTGAGGCAGGAGGATCACTGCAAGTTTGAGGCCATCCTGGGCTACATAGTGAGTTCAAGGCCAGCCTGAGCTACACAGTGAGACCTTGCCCACCCCAGCAACTCCCCCCGCCGCAAAAAAAAAAACTGATGCTCTTTCTAGGAACTTTGAGGCAACACAAGGAATTGACAGTTTAAGGAGTATTAAAATGAATCATTAAGAGGAAAGAAATTAATATTTATTTTATGTGCTACGCTGAGCTCTTGCACTTTGTTCTCTTTAATAACTTTAGTCTTAGAAAACTTGTCAAAATAGGACAGACCTCCTACATACCCTTCATCCACCGTTCCCTAGTATAATGACTGAAGTATAATGACCCAGCCCAGAAAATTCAGTGCCAAAATCTGAATGGTAGGCTTTGTTCTGATTTCACCGCTTTTCGCTCCAGTTTCCTTGTTCCATTCCAGAATCTGTCTGAGCCCAGATCGCACACGGCGTGTGCCTGTCCCCTGTTCAGTGTGAGGCACGCTCACTCGCTCCTGGTGTCCATGACCTTGACAGGTTTGAGGAATCCCGGCCCGCCATTGTGTAGAACATCCCTCACACTCCGCTTCTCTGGTGTTTTCTCATAGTTAATTTGAAGTTACACATTTGGGGCAGAAACTGCCCCCCCAAGGATGTGCCCTTCTGGGTGCGTTATGTCAGGGAGGTAAGCGGTGTCACCGATTACTGCTGGCGAGGTTAAACTGGATCAGGGAGTTGAGGAGGTATTTACTGCGTTATCCTCTAGGAAGTGAAGACTTTCCCACTGCTGTGAATAAATATTTCGGAGGAGATTCTTTAGGGCTTTGCTAATACCTTATTTTGTCTGCTAATTTTAGCATCACTAAAGTGATGACTGGTTAAGGTGACTGTCATAGTTACTTTTCTCACTGCTGAGACCAAATACCTAATACCCACAAATTAAGGAAGGAAAGGTTTATTTAGCTCACAGTCTGTAGAGGTTTCAGTCTATACTCAGCTGGCTCCAAGGAAGGATGACTCGGCAGAGGGGCATCTCAGCGGAGACACAGTTCATGGCAGGCAGAAGACAGCAAAAGCAAGCAAGCAAGGGGTCTTAGTGGCTTTTTTCCTGCCCCTTTTATACTCCATCTAGGTATAGGGATTAGGGAGGGCAGAGCCAAACCAGTCAGTGGACTGATTTAGTAATCACACACCCTTAACCCCGCACTGCGCCATGAATCAGTCGCACACTCTAGTTGCTACCTCTGAAAAAGCCCCACTTAGGACTGCATGAGGCTTTGAGGGGACATCTAGGCACAAGCCGTACAGGGATGTCTATCAGTCCTCTCCACTCTAGCGTCTTCTTCTGTAATGAATAGTTAATCTTTTTTCATTGTTGTTGTTCCTTGTTTCTTTCAGACAGGGTCTCACTGTGTAGTTCAACGTGGTTTGAACTCACTGGGTAACTCAGGAGGACCTCAAACAGCATTCCTCCTGCCTCAGCCTCCTGAGTACTGACATGATACGCTCACACCACTTATAAATATGTATCTCCAAGGGAGATGTAGTGCTAGGCTTTGAACTCAGGGCCTTAGTTTTGTCACTAAGTAGAATCATAGGGTGTTTTATTAACTTGCTCAAGTTCACATAAGTAATAAACCTAGATCTGTCATATCCTAAAGTTCCCTGTAATTTTACCGTACTGTTAATACCTGTGAGCTTATATGTGAGGGAAAATGATCTAAGGAGGATGGAGAAGGGGAAATATTGTAGAACTACAAGAAATATGTAGGTTTGGAAAGATAAAATTGAGGTTCTGAGAAAAGTTGCTACACTAGATGAGAATCCACTCTGAGAGGATGCAATGATTCTGGAAGGCGCAGTGAGAGCTTTAGGTTAGGTGCGGCTGGCAGTGCTCCCTGCCGGAGCGGTAGGCGATCCTGCATCTGCTGTGGGTGTGAGTGCAGAGAGAGTAAAGTTTACACGAATCTGGAAAGATGTGTTTCCTATTTGGAAAGTTTCGATCTTGAATTGCCATGTTTCTAAGATCTAAGTTTCTTTGATTAAATTACAAAACTCCCATAACTAACTCTGTCTCCCTATAGGACTGTGGAATTGTATTTGTAATTTATTACAACTGTGGAATTGTATTTGTAATTTATTCTTTATACCACCTCGAAGAGAGATGTCCTTTAAAAAAACAAAAAAAAACACTAGCCAGGCACAGTAATACATGCCTGTAGTCCCAGCTGCTCAGGAGGATGAGGCAGGAGAATCACTTGAGCCCAGAACTTCAGGTTAGCCTACGCACCTTAGCAGAACCTTGTCTCCAGACAGAATGTTAAGGTGTGGGAGGCAGCTCAGTGGTAGAATGGTAGCACGAGGGAGGCCTTGGCTGCAATCCCCAGTACTGCAGAAAACAAAACAAAAAAAAATGTATTACATGCATAAGACTCTGCTCCCAAGATGATAGTGAATCTGTTTGGCTCTTATCATTATTAAATATGAACTATATTTGATCACAGGCAAAACTCCTATAATAGCAAAATACATTTCTACTAAGGAGGCGGGGTACTATACATGATATACATGAATCATATTAAATAAATGTGTAGATTTATTTAACAGAGTGAAGACATTGTTATTATGCAGTAGTTTGGGTCCTTTCAGCTGTTACTAATCATTTCTAATAGTCTGTCTCCAAAACTTTAGGGAATTTCTTTTCTCAACAGAGTTCAGTCTCCTAGTTCTGTTCTGAAATAAGCAGCTGGGCCAGGTGTGGAGGTGCGTGCCTGTAGTCCCAGCACTGAGGAGACTGAGGCAGGAGGATCACCATGAGTTCAAGGCCAGCCTAGTCTACAGAGGGAGATCCTGTAAAAATACTGTAAATAAGAAATATTTACAAATCCCAAAAATACTGTAAATAAGAAATAAGCAACTGAAAGCAAAATAGTCATCCTGTTTGAAAGGTCACCAGTATTTCGTACAAGTGCCTGGTCTTTTCAGAAACAACAGTCCAACAGGAGTCATCATGCGAGGTAGCTTCATATATTATCTGGAATTTCCTGAAAATTTAGTGACAACAGGCATTTCACTGAAGATTACCATACCTTTAAAAGTGTCATACTGACTGGGTATGGTGGCAAACCCCTGTAATCCCAGCACATGGGAGGGAGGCTGAGACAGGAGGATTACCACAAGTTCCAACCCAGTCTGGGCTTCCTAGTGAGTTCAAGGCCAGCCTAAACTGCAAAGCAAGACCCTCAAAAAAAAAAAAAGTAAATAACAAATGGCGTACTTTCTAATATTGTTTCAAACTAAGACACCATTAAGACTTCTCCATTTTGTTTACCTAAATTTTCCTCTCCTATATTTCCTTCATTTATGATGCTCATATTTTTTTCCTATCTAGTATGTGTTTGTTTCTCCATAACTGTTTGAAACTGCACAGAGGCCCACGGAATGCAGGCAAGGATTTCTAAGTCATCTACCATGGGTGAAAACATGGTTTTGAAACTCTGCCTTTAACTCAATAGTTAGTTTTAAGTCAAGGGCTTATAATGTAAAGCAAAATGGCCTATATGGTATTAGAACCAAATGAACTTTAGGGTTCTTTTCTCTAATTCTGTGAAATATGCTACAGGAATTTCGATCAAGATTGCATAAAAATCAAAAAAAAAAAAAAAAGAAAGAAAGAAAGAAAAACAAAATGTCCCTCACTTTAAAATCTAGCCCATAAAGTCTTTAGGGGCTGGAGATTTAGCTCAGCAGCACAGCGCTTGCCTGGCAAGCGAAAGGTCGATTCCTGGTACCAGAAAAAATCAAAAAAAAAAAAAAGAAAAGAAAACGAAAAAGATTGCATAAAATCTGTGTAGTAATTTTGGTGATATGGCCATTTCATTATATTGGTTCTTCCTACCCAAGAACAAGGCATATCTTGCAATTTGCTGATATCCTCTTCAATCTCCTTTTTCAGAGAGCACTGCAGTTTTTCAGTGTAGAGGTCTTTTACTTCCCTCAGATGATTTCTAGGTATTTCTTTTTTTTGGATGCTATAGTGAAGGGTGTGGTTTCCTTGATTTCTCTCTCAGTGAGTTTGTTTGTGTACAGGAATGCTGTTGATTTTTGAATGTTGCCTTTGTATCAGCTATGCCACTGAATTTGGAATCAAATCTACAAGTCTTTTGGTGGAGTTTTGGGGGCTTCCATGTACAGCATCATGTCATCTGCAAATAATGACAACTTAACTCCTTCCTTTCCTATCCTTACTCCTTTTATTTCTTTCTCTTGTCTCTTCTTAATTGCTCTGGCTAAAGTTTCCAGAGCTATATTGAATAAGAGTGGTGATAGTGGACATCCTATTCCTGATTTTAGAGTGAAAGCTTTCAGTTTTTAACTCAAGATTAAAACTAGACCCATATCTTTCACTGTGCAATAAACTAAAATTGATATAGACCAAAGACCTAAATATTAAAACAGAAACACTAGCCAGGCATGGTGGTGCTCGCCTGTAATCCCAGCACTAGGGAGGCTGAGGCAGGAGGACTGTCGCAAGTTCCACACCAGCCTGGTCTACAAAGTGAGCTCAAAGCCAGCCTGAACTGCATAGCAAGACCCTGCCTCAAAAAGTCAAAAAGACAAAAAAAAAAAAAACAGAAACACTAAATCTGCTGGAAGACAGAATGGGTAGAACTCTTGAAGGCATCAGTATAGGCAAAGACTTCATGACTAAAACTCCGACCACACAATAACAGGAACTATCACAAAGTGTAAACAACTGAGATCTCATCTTATTAAAAAGCTTTTGCACAGCAAGAGAAACCACCCAGAGCATAAAGACACAACCCACAGTTTGGGGAAAAATTTTAGCCAGCTGAGCTTCAGGCAGAGGATTAATATCTAGAATATATAAAGAACTGGGGGGAAAAAAACAGACCCTCCCCCAAATTTAAAGACCCAGTCCAAAAATGAGCATCTGAAACGAATAGACACTTCACAGATGAAGAAGTAGAAATGGCAATAAATACATGAAAAAATGTTCAACACCACTGGTCATTTGAGAGATGCAAATTAACACAATGCTGAGATTCCAACTCACTCCAGAAAGAATGGCTGTCATCAAGAAAACCAAGAACAGGGGGCTGGAGATTTAGCTCAGCGGCACAGCGCCTGCCTGGCAAGCGCAAGGTCGTGAGTTCGGTTCCCGGTACTAGAAAAAAAACAAAAAAAAAAAAAAAAAGAAAACCAAGAACAAATGCTGGAGGGGCTGTGGGGAAAAAGCAACCCTTCTCCACTGTTGGAGAGAGTGTAGACTGGTGCAACCACTGTGGAAATCAGTGTGGAGATTGTGCAAAAAACTAAAACTAGAGGTTCTGTTGGACCCAGGTATTCCCCTTCTTGGTATATTCCTGAAAGAATTTAAAGCATCATACCATAGCGATATATGCAGACCCATGTATATAGTGGCACAGTTTTTAATAGCTAAATCTTGGAAACAGCCAGATGCCCATCAACCAATTAATGGATAAAGAAGATGTAGGGTTTTTTTTAATACAGTGGAGTACTAGTCTGCCATAAAGAAGGATAATCTTAAAACATTTCTAGCTAAATGGATGCTCCTTGAGCCCATACTCTTAAGTGAAGTAAATTAGGCACAATGTGTAAATACCACATTGTTTCTCTAGTGTGAGAAACTGAACGTGTAATTAAGGACCAAAATGCATCACTGATATTGGGAAATGGGAAGAAAATGCTCAAATGGGGAGGAGAAAGGGAGGCAGGAAAGTTCTGGACAAGAAAAATAATGAGAATAGAAGGAAAAAATGTAAACAAAGCTTTTGTAAGTAAGGAGAGGAAAAGGGTTGAAGGGAGAGGACGGGAAAAAAAGAAGCAGCAAGATGTATCATGTACAGGAACAAATTCCCTATGGTGATGTGATCATTAGGTAAATCTAAAATGTACCAATAAAAAAGCAATAAAGTAAAAATAGAATCAAGGTCATTTTGCTTAATTCTTTAGGAAAGGGTTAACATTTTCTTTCATTCAGTCCTCTGAAAAGTTTTGCATTATAGCAACTGTGTTACTTCCAAAGTTAGTACAACTTTTCTCTGTAAACCTCTAAAATAAATAATTCTCTTTTTAAATACAGTTCTTTTTCATGGGAAGTTTGAAAAGTAACAAGGCATTTGCCAATATTAAGGAATTATTAGCCAGGCATGATGGCACACGTCTATAATCCCAGCACTCGGGAGGCTGAGGCAGGAGGATCCTTGCAAGTTTGAGACCAGCCTGGGCTACAAAGTGAGCTCAAAGCCAGCCTGAACTGCATAGCGAGACCCTGTCTCAAAAAGACCAAAAGAAAAAAAAAAAATTATCAATTTTTTAACTGTATCATATTACATAGTTAAGTCATTACCTTTCAGAAATAGTAATTATATAGTGTCTAAGATTTAACAGTAATATGAAAGGCAAGGAAGTAAAGACAGAGACGGCATGCGATTCATCATAAATGTAGTCTTCACAATTGCTGATGGGTTCCTAGGAAGTTATTGTACTGTTTTGCTTACTGCTCTGTGTGGTTCAGTTGTTTTTTTTGTTTGTTTGGTTGGTTGGTAGGGTTTTTTTGGTTTCAGTTGTTTTTAAATGTCTTCTGATAGATACTGAGGTCCCATCCTGGGCAAAATTGCTAATCTCCTAATAAAGTTTTGTTTTATTCCACTGGTTATGAGTATTTTTTCTCCTTTCTATTAACAGACTGAAGACATTAAAGAGATAGCCCGAAAGACGCAAGCCCTGCCAAAGGTGAACTCAGGGCGGCCCCGGATCGTAATCTTCACCCAAGGGAGAGAGGACACCATCATGGCGACAGGTACTGTGGGAAGTGTGTCACAAGTCTGGGGTTGCAGAGACTTATCCCTGACAGCAGAGTGCTGGGCTCTTATAGTGTGTTCACAACAGTGTGCCTTTATAGTTTTTTATTTTAATAAATATTCTTGCCAGGCATGGTGGTGCACGCGTGTAATCCTAGCACTTGCGAGGCTGAGGCAGGAGGATCACCGCAAGTTCAAGGCCAGCCTGAACTGCATAGCAAGACCCTGTCTCAAAAAGACAAAAATAAGAATAATAAGAATAAATATTCCTATCCTCTATCTCAGTGGAAAAAATTTCATTTTCAGAAATGATAATTTGTTAAAAATTCAATCAAGTAAAACCATATGGATAAAGTTTTTCTCCTTTAATATTTTGGAGATTTTGTTAGTCCAAAAATATCTTTCCTTAACAAAAGAATACATTTTACTGATAAAATACTAGGGGAAGAATAAAGTAAACTTATGCAATTATGAATAAATAAAATCCAGAAATGCTAGTTCCTCAGATTTTCCTTTAAGAAAACAAAACCTCATTTCTGTTTTTATTCAGCTGTCCATTTTATAGCACTCATAGAAATCGGAATTTCATCTAGTGAAAAAAACATGTTGTTGGTTAAAATGATTAATGTCAATATGATGCTACCTACTTTTAAAGCCAAAATATATACCTTGAACAGTAACAGTTATTGCCCATGTAATCAGTACTCAGCTTAAATATCTAATTAGGAAGCCTGGCACTCCTATAATTCCAGCACTCAGGAAGCTGAAGCAGGAGGATTGCTGGGAGTTCAAGGCCAGCCTACGCTATATAGTAAGGCCCTATCTCAAAAAGAAAAAATATCTAAGTAGGAAATAAAATGAATACCCATAACATGAATATAAAGTATAATTACACTTCTTTATTGATATCAACTACATGTATTATTGACACACAAAGAGCAGATCAAAGTTTGAAGCAAAATGTTATAGTGAGTATGGAGTGATGGACTAAAACCTGAAAAAAGTCAGAGATTCAACCACTGTTCAGTTTGAGGACCAAAGGACCCTACAAACAATTCTGTGCAATTTTCTCTTTGTGAAATTGGCAAAGGCAAGACTCAGGGCTTTAGTTCAATATAATTTA
The DNA here is from genome assembly GCF_000276665.1 of Chinchilla lanigera. Taxonomy (NCBI): domain Eukaryota; kingdom Metazoa; phylum Chordata; class Mammalia; order Rodentia; family Chinchillidae; genus Chinchilla; species Chinchilla lanigera. The sequence goes on along the minus strand of NW_004955437.1, from coordinate 17,369,841 downwards.
GTGAGTAAAGCATGTATACCGATAAAATGAGAGTGATCATGGGTTAATTGTTAAAACCAGCCAGTAGCCATATGGGAGGGTGATTGTGCTGTTATGTCCGCTTGTGTATGTTTCAAAAGAAAAAAAATGAAAGGGGCCAGGGATTTAGCTCAGCAGCACAGCGCCTGCCTGACAAGCGCAATGTCGTGAGTGCGATTCCCGGTACTGGAAAAAAAAAAAAAGAAAAAAAAAAGTGAACTTTTTCAAGCGTTATTCAAAGATGATAAGTGGCTTCCCCAAGATATACTTATATCCTTCCTAAGCCTTGAATTGTAGGAGGGATTTAAAGAAAGGTAGACAATCCAGTCCAAGAGGATCACGTAACCAAAGGCACCAAGTAGTATATAATCTTTTATTGTGGCAGGAAAAGCCATGTTGTTCATTTGTGTGAGAGAAAAGAAACAAACCATGAAAAGATATCACTGCGTTGATAAACTGTCTGGATTGCTGTCTGTCTGTCACGTGTGACCTACTCCTCTGTCAGCAATGAACAGTTTAGAAAAGTGAAACACATGCAGACTTTCTCTAGGAAGTGTCATTACCTTCAGATTCATAAAGTGCTCTGAAGTTGCTCTTTATGGAGACATTCATTTTAAGGCTCTCTCTGTTCCAGATACATGTATTATACAGATATCTTCTTCCTCGTGAATTTGCGTGATTTTCCCGAAATTGAAAATTAGCCTGCCCATCTTGTGACTGAATTTCTCTCTGAACTTATTTTTGCTCCGTATTAAATCCAGTAAGCCATTCCTAAGAATGCCTATGATCGGGAATTTATCTGAGCAAAGACACTGGCTAATCTTTGCTGTTTCTACCACATGAAAATGAACTTAAATTAGAGGATGTGCTGTATCTGCAATGCATGATAAATACAAGATGGATAGAGAATCTGTTCAGTGGTGTCAGCTACAAAAGCAAACATGATAAATGTTAATGCAGCTTGGAGCCCTGGGATAAGCTATTCAGTGCACAAGCATAGTTGAATCTCTTTGCTATGTTGTTATTCATGGCAGCCAAATAAATGTCAATAATAAAAGAGAATTAAAGATTTTCATTTCCCAGAGGCAGTCCTCTAATACGGCTTGATCTTTCATTTCATTTGTAATTCGTTCACATGTCAGGATGCAATCATTCGCCAGGCTCCGGGTGTCATGTTAAGTCATTTAATAATGATTAAGAACATAAAAATGCTTGGCCTGTGGGGCAATTCACAGAAGAGATGCCAATTTGTTATTGTTTTCCTTCCTTTCCCCTTGAATATGGATCAGCTTTCTCCCACCTCCTAGCATTAAAATACTAATGGAGGAGAGGGAAGGAAAGTGTCCCTTCCCCTACCGTAAGTGACATTCCAGAATGGTACGAGGCAGCGCTAAACACTTATTAAAACACTAATTAGGAATCGTTGTGCCTTAAACCTCACATTGTAGAGTATTTTTAAATGGTCACAGTGTGAAGTTCGCAGCATTTAGTAATAATGTTAACAAAATCAATTTCCTTCCTCATTTTATTCTAGAGACTTAACTCCTTTTGTGATATGGTGTCTACAGACCACTGTCTCTTACAGGTTCAATTCTTTAAATTCTTCTTATTTTAATTGCCTGTGAATCTCAAGGCTTTCCCACTCCAAAAACAAGGAAATTCTGACATGCTATAACATGCATGAACTTTAAAGACACTAGTAAGAGAAGTAAGCCAGACACAAAAGGATAAATATTATATAATTCCACATACATGAGATATTCAATGTAGTCAAATTCATAGAGACAGAAAATAAAATGGTTGTAGCCCAAGGCTGGGGCAGGGAAGTTACTGTGGAACGGGTACAGCGCTTCACTTCTGCAAGAGGAAAACAGTCGCAGAGGGGGAGGGTGGTCATAGCTGCACAGCAGTATGGGATCACTCAGCGGCCGAGCCGTGCACTTACAGGTTGTTAGAACAGTAAGTTTGTTAGGTACCTTTTACCCCAATTTAAAATATAAACATATCAAGCAAATGAAAAATCTGGGAAGCTGGGAGTGAAGACAGAAAGAAAGGAAAAGATTATTCTCTTCATCTTGATCCTTTTAATAAACGTAGAATGAACCTGTTTAGTACCATGGGAGTGAGGTCAAGGAAATCATTTGTGTCTATAAGCTTCTAGAGGGCTGGGGATATAGCTCAGCGGCACAAGCACCTGCCTGGCAAGCATGAGGTCCCAAGTTTGATTCCCAGTACCAAAAAAAAAAGTCTTCTAAGCTTTTAGAAAAACTAAGACAAATAATGGTCTCTTCCTAGTAGACAGAAACTACTAATGAGGTCTTAATACCTTATATTCCAAACTGTAGTAAAAAAGTATACAGGCATATACATACACAGGGCTTTATAGAAAGTTAAAATTTCTCCACATTTCATCCTGAATATATCAGTAACATCAGGAAAAGCCATGGAGCTTTCTAAGTTGAAAACAGTACCTCTCACACAGTAACCCTTATGAAGCTTGAAACAGGTCCACAAAGAATGAATTGTACACTTTTCTGAATACTTGCTTACTCTATTTCTTCTTGGCCTGTTTGAGTTGTAACTTTGCACAAAAGGAGAAAATATATTAGGTCACAGAGATTTTTAAGTGGAAGACTCCTGCAGTCGTGTCAGAATTACTTAGGGAATTTTTGATAAGTACAGTGCTGCTTCCTTAAAAGCACCTTCCCCTCAATCTGCTTCACCCCAGTGAGCAGCAGTATCGGGACAGACATCCTCACAGAGGTGTGTGAGGACGCGCGCGGTAGGGAGTAGAGGAGGGAGTGTCGTGTTGTGTGCTTGTCGTAAAGCCTCCCTTAAATGATACAGCAACGTCTCACCTTGAGAATCATTCAGTTGGGTGAATTGATAACATTGCCAAGGCTTATGATCCTGTCGAATTACGGAAATAGAACAGCAAAACATTAGCAAGTCAGGCTGTGGTGCTTCTCTCTGTTGATCCATGAAAAAGGATCTAGAACTCGCTGGCTCTTGTAGACAGTCTACAGATTAAATAGCCTCCCGCTTGTGAGATCCGTGGCATCTTTGACAATCATACCATAGCGCCACGGGTCATTGCATTATAACTCAGTGGTGGTATTAAAGACATTTGTTTTTGTTTCTAAGTCCTTAAAGAAACTTGTTAGTTCATCCACTAGTTAAGTTTTCATGTTCTGTTCAAATACTCAATGCCCTCCATTAGCCTATAAGAAAAGGTCACTGTGATTTGCAGTTCGGGTAAGCATAAACCACAGAAAGTGTGGCCTAGGAAATACAAGCTCTCAAGCAAAACTGTCTCAGCAGTTGGAAGAATAATGTCAGCACACCATTCCAACTCCTACTGCTACAAAATATTAATATAAATCATTCTGAAAATGATATCTCTATTGCAGCCAAGCCCATTTTAAATGATGATCTTGTTGGCAGAGGCTGGTGGTAGTAAGGATAAAGCAAGTTAAGGAGCATTCTTTTAGAGCGTCTGTGTGTGGTATTCACAGAACTGAGTTCTTGGGAGGTTTTGAAAAAAATATATTTCTTACTTACGAATATAAACATCTGAGTTTTCCTATTTTTGTAGTATTGTAACCACAAAAGACAAAGTCCTTTAATTAGCCAAAAATAATTTAGGACAGCCTGTGGAAAGGTCATGTTTTTGTGCAAAATAAAGCAAAAATACCTTTGGGGCATGGTTTATGTTTTAGTGATCTCAGGCCTGAAGGAAGTTTTGTTTTCACCCGCCACCTTTCAGTCAGATAGGACGCTGCCTGCTACAAGGGAAAATAGATACAGCCTACATTAGGCAGATGGCATTGATTTCTGAAAGGACCTTTTTTTTTTTGTCTTTTTGAGACAGGGTCTCGCTATGCAGTTCAGGCTGGTCTTGAACTCACTTTGTAGCCCTGGCTGGCCTCAAACTCTCAACTGTCCTCCTGCCTCAACCTCCTGAGTGCTGGAATTACAGACATGCGCCATCACGCCCAGCCCTAAAAGGACCTTTAAGTCAGATATATATTGTGTTGATTTCTCAAAGGACCTTTAAGTCTGATGTATATATCAGATATAGATCACATATATTAAAATTAACATATGTTTTCCTAAATATCATGTAACAACTACCATAGTCAAAATGTAAAACAGCTCAGATAGTTTGTATTGAAGTATAATAAGCATGCAAAATTGGTACAGCTTTTCATTATGTGGGCACAGCTGTGTGACTACAACCAGATCAAGAAATATAGTATTTTTAGGGCATTAGAAGCTGTCTTAATAATGTATTTGACTTTGTGACCATGGCTGTAGTTATGATAAGAGGACTTCCATTTTTCAGTCCCAGATTTGCAAAGATTATGCCAGAGCCCATTCCTATACAGAGCACTGTGTAGGGCACTCCAGTGGCTCCACATCTTTCCCAGCAAGTGCTACTATCCATCCTTTTCATTTTAGCCATTCTGCTGAGTGTGTCACAGTATCTCATGGCTTTGATTAGAGTTTTCCTGGCCTGCTAATGTTGCAGGATGCGTTTGGGCTTTCTTCTTCTGTGACATTTCTAGCGAAGTCTTCTTGACACATTGGAGTGTCTTATTGAATTACAGTGCTTTTTATAGTCTACATACCCATATTATAGATATTTTTTCCTGTGGCTAGCCCTTTACTCTGATACCTTTTGATAAGCAAAAACCCTTAATTTTTTTTTTATTTTAAAGAGTAAAAAAAGGATAACATAACAATAGGGGGGGCTTACCAAATTACACACAAAGTGGTCGGAAATTATCAGTGGTTATTGTTTTACATATTGTTATCTACAAGATAGTTTCTCAGGAAAACAGATAGACAAATAATAGTGAGTTACAGACAAAAGAGGTAGGAGATTATCAATGGTTGTTGTACTATACTTTGGTATCTTCAAAGTGGCTTTTAAAGAAAATAAATAGAGCTATACATGAGTGACCTATTGAATAATCATTAACTATTCTCAGTGGTTGTTGTAGGAAACACATAATGATAGACATGCATCCATTTACGAAATAGGATAGGAACAGTACAAACATTACAGAGTTATGGGCAGATTAGTAGGAAAATATCAATGGCTGCTGTAATACATGGTGGTATCTTCAAAGTGGTTTCTCAGGAAGACAGAGATACACAAGAAGGATCTAACAAGTTAGTTACAGCCTAAGGGTTGTCAAAAATAGCATATTACCTCCTCACCAGTGACTCCTGTCACTGAGGTGTGACGGCTGGAAGGAAGGCCAGGATTGAAAAGAAGGACCGAGAGACTTGCACCTGTGTCTAGCAACAGGCTGTTTTCTTGTTCCTCCATAGCCATGATTGCCCGGGGCTCCTCCATGGAGATGACGGTCTAAGCCCTTAATTTTAATATCCCTCTGTAATTCATAATGTTTTCCCTTATGACTAGTCCTTCTCAAGTTCCTTAAAGAAAATCTTAGCGTATTTCCAGTTTGTAAAGATATTCCCCTTTCCATATCCTAAACCTTTTTTCTCAACCAGCACAGCCCACCTAGAACTAACGTTTATATACGGTGTGGGACAGGCCCTGGTTCACTTCCTGTTCCTACACCAACAACAGCTGCGCCGTCCACTCGCTGACAGGAACATCCTGTCCCTGACTACGCTGTGTGAATCATTCCGAAGCTTCTATGCATGTGCATCCTTTACTAGACCCTTTATTGCATTCCACTGTTCTCATTCATTTAAACTGCAATGCACCTAAAGTTCTGAGAAGCCCTTGAGCCGAAGCTGCCCGGCAGGAGAGTCCCACGGTCACGGTCAGTGTGGCCTCACCATCCGTCAGTTCTGCCCCACACAGAACCCTGAGAGGCACATCTTCGATGGTCACCACGAAGTTTGTCAGTTCTCCTAATTTTAAAAAGAACCAACTCTCCCCTTGTGGATTTTCTCTATCGTGTATTTGTTTTCCACCTTAAAAATTCTAGGAGCTAGGCACAATGGGGCATGTGTTCCCAGCTACTTGGGAGGCAGAGGCAGGAACATTACTTGAGTTCAGCCTGGGCAAAACAAGAAGACCATGTCTTTAAAAAACTAAAATAAAATATCAAACTAAAATATTTGGTATTCACTGTTTTCTTTCTTTAGTGTCTGTATATTAAATTTGCAAATTTTATATCTCACTAGGTTAACTTTCTTGTCCAGATTATTTATATTCTTGCTGTGTGTGTGTGTGTGTGTGTCTTTTTGAGACAGAGTCTCGCTATGGAGTTCAGGCTGGCCTTGAGCTCACTTTGTAGCCCAGGCTGATCTCGAACTTGCAACAGTCCTCCTGCCTCAGCCTCCCAAGTGCTGGGACGACACATGCGCCACCACACCCAGCTTCTGGCTTATTTCTTATTAGTACATTCTGTTTTGTTTTGTTTTATTTTTGTCTTTTGTTATTTGAGACAGGGTCTCACCATACAGTTCAGGCTGGCAATGAACTCACTTTGTAGCCCAGGTTGGCCTCAAACTTCTTGTGGTCCTCCTGCCTCAGCCTTCTGAGTGCTAAGATTGATTACAAGTGTGCACTACCACACCCAGCTGTGCATAACATTGTAATTCCTTTTCTGATCCCCTGTCTCTCCCCCTCCTCCTCTATCCATGCCCTTCCATTTGTTTGTTTGTTTTCTTGGTGAGTAGTTTGTTTTGGTACACATTCACTGTACCTAATGTCTACATTCCTTATGTGTAGCAGGTATTGAGAGAGAGATATTACAATGTCCTACTGTGCTTTAGATTGTATATTTCTTCTTTTTGTATTGTCAAATTTTGCTTTATATATTTTGAAGCTAGGTTGTTGTGTGAATATAAATTTAAAATTCTTATATCTTCCTGATGTACTGAAACTTTTATTACTGTGAGAGATCCTTCTTTAGTGATACATCTTACCCTAATATCTGTGACACATTTTGTTTGTGTAACTATGCCCAGTTTCAACTGGTTACTGTTTTCGTGATACGTCTTCCATTACATTCAGCCTTTCCGAAATTCAGGATTTTTTTTAATTGGCATAGACATTTTGTCAGCTTTTTTTATTCATCCTGACCACCTTTATCTTTTTCTTACATCTTTCTCTTTTCTTGTATTTATCTCACAAGTTTATCTTCTCTTCTTTCCTACTTACTTTAAATTGATCAAGTATTTTCTTTTCATCTCTTTTTTTCTATGAGCTGGTCAGTTACATATCCTTTATTGTTTGCCCTGAGGACAAAATGTGTTCATGACATATTAAAATTGGTATGATGTAACACCAGGAGAAGTGCTGGCGATTGAACCCAGGGCCTTGTTCACGCTAAGCATACACTCTACCATGAGCTACACCCAAGCCCCTGCCTTGTAACTTTTGCTATTTCTAATCTAATGGTAGAATCTCAGAACATTTTAATTCCATTTAAGTCTTCTAGCCCTGTTATATTGTCACTCATCTCAATTCTAAATATATTTTTTAAATCTTGTGGGAAAAAAATTTTTTTGTCTAAATTTACTTCTTCCCTTGCTTTTCTTTTCCCCCTGCATTTGTGTATTTTCATTTTTGATCATTTTTCTGCTGCCTAAACAGCTTCATTTAGTATCTCCCTTACTGTGTGAATTCCCTCAGGTGTGTGTGTACATGCATTTGATTTTTTTCTCCAGTGAGTGTAGAACTATAGGTTGGAAGTTATATTTTTTGAGTTTTTTACAAATAGCCTTCCCTTGTCTTTTGGATTTTCTTATTTTTGTTGAGAAATCAATTATTCTGGCTCCTTTAAAGATAATATTTGGGGTTCTTTCTGGGTATTTTATAGAATGGTTGGTTGGATGGTTGGTTTTGTTTGTTTGAGACAGAGTCTCAATATATAGATCAGGATGGCCTCTAACTCACTGGGATACTCCTGCCTCAGCCTCTTGAGTGCCAGGATTACAGGCATGTACCACCACGCCCAGCCAGAATTTTTATTCAGCTTTAATGTTTTGCTTGATTCTGGTTTATCTTACCTTTTTGCTGCTGGAGTTTTAGTGCTTGTTGAATCTATGGTCAGTAACACTCATTTACTTTGTTTTGAACAGTTCTCAGTCATTATCTCTTAAGATCCTGGCTCTTCCTCTTCCAGTCAAGGTTCCAATTATACATATGTTAGGCTTTTTCATTGTATCCTGCATATCTTTTATGTTCTTCTCTATATTTTCCTTCTTTTCGTCCTCAAGCTTTAACCTACCTTGTCCAGACTTGGCATTTACATCACTAATTTTCTCTCTCTGCTTTGTCCAGTCTACATTTCAAAACATGTTTCATTCTTTATTTCAGTAGTCACATTTTTCATTTTCTAAATTGTTTGGTTTTTATTGATTCAATTTTCTATAATGTAATCTCTACCTTGGCATCTATTTTTTAACATATTAATCACTGTAGTAATAAATGTCTGAAAACTGCAATCACTCAGTTATCTGGACAACTATTTCTTTTGACTTCTTTTCTTTGGAGAGTTGTTTTTGTTTTGCCTGATAATTTTTTACCAAGTACTACATATTGTCCATAGTAGATTATAGTAGTAATCTACTATGCTATAGTAGTATAGTAGATTTCCTGTAGTAACACCATCTTCCTGGTGAAGGAACCTTGATATACTTCAACGACTAAGCCATCCCAAGGTTGGGCAGTAGGGTTTTGTTTTTGTTTGTTTTGGGGGTTTTTGGGGATGGTGGTTTTTGTAAGTCTTGGTCTACCTCTAATTTGTTCCTGCTTCTCTACCACAGCCCTCATGAAATCTTGGTTAAGATCCTAGGATATTTAACAAAGTGTCTACTCTTCGTTAGGTTCTGAACTCAAATTTTTCTCTTTAGCATCATATAACTATCAAAAACACCACTCTGCCTTTTAGACATCTTCGGCTTGTTGTCTCGTCCTCCTGTCCTGCTGTCCGACCGATCTGCAAATGCCTCTGCTTTCTTCATTGTTCTCTGCTCCTCCTTAGGATCAGGGTCTCTTAATTCTGACTGCCGCAGCAGTCCCAGATCCCAGGTGTTATCTGTCCACTGCCAAGGGATTGCCAAAAGCTCTGTTGACTTCTCTGCCTTTGAGCAGTATGCCGCTGCTCCAATGCTCAGCCTCTCCCCAGCACAGGAATTTGCACATGCCCTGAGGAGGGAACACTTGTTAGCATGTTGGCTCAGCTCTTGAAGACTTTCTTTTCTCAAACCTTCTTTTATAATTTTTTAATTTCTGAATTTTATAGTGTGGGAGTTACTTCAAGATATATCATAAAGCCAGGCGTGGTAGCCCCTGCCTGTAATCCCAGCACTTGGGAGGTTGGATGGCAGCTAGTTCAGGGCCAGCTTGGGCTACAAAGTGAGTTCAGGACCAGCCTGAACTGCATAATGAAACCCTGGCTCAAAAAGACCCAGAAAAAAGATATAAATTCAAAGTCACTATCAATACTGTGTCATTATAAAATAGAAAAATATATAGCCCAAGTGTCACAGGTTGTGTCTAGATTTCCCCTCCTGTGTTCACGGGTGGGGCTTTGCAGAGGTGGCTGAATCTCGAGTGTGTGATGCTGGAATCAAGGCTACGTGATTACTAAATCAGTCAGTGATTGGGTTGGCATAGGTCTGGGTAGCATTAAGGATGCCCACCTTATGGGCAGGTATCCTGAATAAAATATAAGGCACAGAAAGAGGCCTAGTGGGGTTGCTTGCTGCCTTCTGCCCACCATAAGCTGTTTCTCCTCTGTGTTGCTTTTCTGTCATGCCACCCTTCCTTGGAGCCTGCCAACTATGGACTAAAGCCTTTACAGAATGTGAGCCAAATAAACCTTTCCTCCTTTAACTCTGGGTGTTGAGTATCTTGTCTCAGCAAAAAGAAAAGTAACTAAGGCACCAAGAAAGTCAAATGGGCTCATCTTTGTTATAAGGTCTGAGCCGGGCATGGTGGCACACGCCTGTAATCCCAGCACTCTGGAGGCTAAGGCAGGAGGATCGTTGCGAGTTCCAGGCCAGCCTGTGCTACAAAGTGAGTTCAAGCCTAGCCTGAACTGCATAGTGAGACACTGTCTCAAAACGACAAAAAAAATCAATGTAGGTGATTTAACAATATGTACCCTTTGGTCATTTCCCCAGTGTCCCAAAGTTACAGACAGAGACAGCTGGATTAGAACCCAGCCTCTTGAATGCCTGTCTAATCAGACACATTCTGTATACTATGTTGTCTTGTTTGCTTACACCCATGGTTTTCAGTCAGGAATAATTTTCCCCTCACTTTTGTTGAGAGAAGTAGGGATGTATTCTAACTAAATAGGCATCTACTGGGTAGCAGCCAGGGATGCTGCTGTGTATCCTATATTGCATAGGATAGCCACCCACAAAGAATTCTGTGGCCCAAAGTATTAATTGCAACAGGGTTAGAAAACCTGTAATGTGGCCGGGCATGGTGGCACAAACCTGTAATTCCAGCACTCAGGAGGAAGAGGCAGGAGGATCACTGTGAGTTCAAGGCCTGCCTGGGCTACAAAGTGAGTTCAAGGCCAGCCTGAACTGCATAATGAAACTCTGCCTCAAAAAGACAAAAAAAGAAAAGAGAAAAGAAAAGAGAAGGGAGGGGAAGGGAAAAGGAAGGGGAAAGAGAAAGGGAAAGGGAAGAAAAGAAGACCCCTGGCTTATACTACACATAAACACATCCAGAGACCCCTTGACCAAGAAAATGTCTACATGTGACCTATTCCATACATAATTGTGTTTCCCAGAGTTTATGCCAAGTAAGCCCCAATTCTAAGACTGCTCTTTAGTTAGAATTTATTAGAGCTGGAAATCTTTCTGACCCGAAGCTGTGTGTGCATATCTTATGCATGCATCACTTTGTATGTGTGAATGGACACCTAGATGACAGCAACATTTACCTACACATGTACAGATACAAATATGAGTATTTACACCTTAACTTAGGTAGTTCTTAAATATTATAGGTATCTTGTAAAACCACTCAGGAGGCTGATGCAGGAGGATCACCACAAGTTCAAGTCTACATAAGTGCAAGGCTAGTCTGAACTATAGAGCAAGATCCTGTTTTGCTTTAAAGTAGAGAAAGATAGTCAATTTCTTTAACAGAAAGTTCTTGAAATTATGATACAAGTGTATATTTAATTAAATAGGTATCTTACCGAATGTTTTTCATAAAAATTGTTTGTACTCAGTAAATTCAAATTCAATTAGACTCTAAAATTCATTTTTCAGAGCATTACAGTTTGTCACCAAAATTGTCTCTTTGCAAGTTTCTGCCCCCATAAAAATCTCTGGAAGTACAGCAGAAAAGTCTGATTCAGATCATTGAATAGAGGGGCTGGGGATTTAGCTCAGCGGCACAGCGCCTGCCTGGCAAGCGCAAGGTCGTGAGTTTGATTCCTGGTACCAGAAGGAAAAGAAAAACCGGATAATTGAATAGCTAAAATTTTCCTCGGATGCAAGGAATAAACTGGTTTTACGTGGACTATTGAAAACTACACTCCATTGAAGACTTAACTATTACCTTGTTTCTTTTAAGCCTTTATTCTACTAAAATCCATGTCAGAAACTCACATCATTTTTGATTTATGGATTTTTTTAAGAAGCTACCATTTCTGATGGTCCCCACTTACCCCGCTCTTTGCCTGATCTTGGCCCAGACAGGTTTTTTCTTTACTTTTTATTAAACTATTTTAAATTCTTAAATTTAGGACTTTGTTGGTTTTATAAACAATTCTAAAGGCTCAAGAAAATGTCCAAATAATAATTTGGCGCATAGGCATCTATTCAATTTCTTTATCACAATAAATTTAACCCAGAACCTTCACACTAGACTACATCCCTACCCCTTTTTTGAAATTCTGAGTCAGGGTCTCACTAAGTTTCCCGGGATGGGTTTGATCTTGTGACTCTCCTGCCTCATGCTCCCAGAGTATACCTATACTGTTAATTATTTCCTGTAGCTCTAGAACTTTACACCTTACTTAATCCATATTGAATGGGTAATTTTCCAAATGTTTTTCAATGGGTATTTCATAGGTCTCAAAATGAAAAATGTACAATAAATAGAACCGTTCAGCTTTCAAGTACTTGTGAAGAAGTAAGCAGTCTTCATTATTAGGGTAATCATATAACTTATTATCAAAGTCCAGATAGTTTTGACGATGAAAGAGAGGATCCTACTATCTATACTAAGACAGTCCTTGGCAAACCAGGTGGTCATGCTAATCATTATAGATCTTTTTTTGTTTTGAGACATACTCTATGTAGCAAGACAGAACTCCTTTTTGTGAAGTCTACAAGAAAAGGCATAGCCCTCCAATACAATGTGAGGCCTTCACCTTGAGCTATATCCTCAGCCATTTTTTATCTTGGAAGAGTCTCACTAAGTTGCTAATGTCCCAGTATGAGTTTAAACTCAAAATCCTCCTGCCTCACCCATGAACTGACTTTTGTGGTGTTTTGATTTGTTTGCTGGTTTTTAGGGGTTTTTTTGAGACAGGGTCTCACTATGTAGTTCAGGCTAGCGTTGGGCTCACTATGTGGCCCAAGCTTGCCTCAAACTCTTAGGGAGCCTCCTGCCTCAGCCTTCTGAGTGCTGGGATTACAGGCATGTGTCACGATGCCCAGCCATGAACTGACTTTTGTAGGACATATAGAACACAAAGTTGGGAATGTTTCACAAAGAAAATGGTGTTTGAACTGGACTTAAGTATGTTTACAGTTTTGGCAAGTTAAGATCACAAAGACATTCCAAGCTAATTGTCTTGGTTATTTTCCTCTTGCTGCTGAGGAAAATACCTGATGCCCAAAATTAAGAAAGGAAAGGTTTATTTAGCTCACAGTTTGTGGAAGTTTTAGTCCACACTCGGCTGGCTCCAAGGCACAGGGCAGAGGGCAACAAAAGCAAAATGGGAGGAGCAAGAGCAAGCCTCTTTCCCTCCCTTAACACAGTACACAGGCTACCCGCCCTAGGGTGAGTGTAGCACTTACACTCATAATTCCAACATTAAACCATTCATCAATCCAAAACTCCAGAAGCCCACCCCATGACTACTGCATGAGGCTTTGGCAGGACATCTAGACACAAACCATAACCCTACTAAAATATAATAAGAACCAAAAGTCAGAGAGTCCTTAATGAGTACTGTATTAAGTATTAGAAGGAGTGACAAATAGGTAAGGAGATGTGGGTAAGCATGAAATAGTATAAATTATGGTGAGATTTGGATGCTATGCAGGACAATACCTGAAGAAGTTCTTTTTTGTTTGTTTTGGTTTTTTGAGACAGGGTCTCACTATGCATTTCAGACTCAGCTTAAATTCACTTTGTAGCCCAGGCTGGCCTCAAACTCACAACAGTCCACCTGCCTCAGCCTCCTGAGTGCTGGGATTTCAGGCTTGTACCATCACACTCAGCTAGGAAGTTCTTTTTATTTATTTATTTTTTTGGGGGGGGGTCTTTTTTGAGACAGGGTCTCGCTATGCCATTCAGGCAGGCCTTGAGCTCACTTTGTAGCCCAGGCTGATCTTGAACTCACAAGGATCCTCCTGCCTCAGCCTCCTGAATGCTGAGATTACAGGCATGCGCCACCACACCCAGCTGGAAGTTCTTAAAGTATACAGGGAAGGAAGAGATTCTCAGAGTTAAAAAAAAGCATTTCATGGTCAGACGTGGTGCCACACATATAATCCCAGTTACTCAGAAGCCTAAGGCAGAAAGCTCATATGTTCATAAGCCAGCCTGGGCAGTTTAGAAAGGGCTGGAGCATGTAGCCCAGTAGGAGAGTGCTTGCCTAGTATGTATGAGACCCTGGCTTCTGTTTCCAGTACCACCCATACACATCAAAAAATTGTGGCCAGTGTGATACTTATGTTTGTTTATGAAGCACTGTTTGGGGGAAATCAACAAATACTAAAGATGAAAGTCTTTAATTAAATGCCAAAAAATAAAAACTGTAATATGTCCTCTAAAAAAGTGTTAGTGATGAGTAATCACATGGAGTTAAGAGACAAATATGATACAGCTAAAGAAATTGTAGGAAAAAATTATGGTAAAAGCACTAGGGAAAATGTGTTAGAAAATTAATAAAGATTGGCTTGGTTCAAAGATGGTCAAGTAGGCTGGGCGTGGTGGCACATGCCTGTAATCTCAGGAGACTGAGGCATGAGGATCATTGCAAGTTCGAGACCAGCCTAGGCTACAGGTGAATTCAAGGCCAGCCTGAACTGCATAGGGTCCCCCTATGCACAGGGTCTCCTGTCTCAAAAAGACAAAAAAAAAAAAAAAAAAGATGGTCAGCTAATATAAAAGGCTAATTCAGGCATGTCTTGGTTACTTTTTTCTCGTTGCTGAGACAAAATACCCAACGTCCAAAATGAAGGAAGGAAAGGTTTATTTAGCTTACAGTTTGTGGAGGTTTCAGTCCATACTTGGCTGGCTCGGAGGCAGAAGATAGCAAAGCAACAAGA
>NW_004955437.1:17349800-17355248 GCF_000276665.1 Chinchilla lanigera | reverse complement strand
ACATAATCTCCATGCCCTCCTCATCCACAGGCTCAGGATGTATACAAAGTAAGCACCCTGGCTTCCTGCTGAGTTACTTAGCCAAACCTCTAGACTCCCCAAGTTGACACAATGTATCAACCATAACAAGGCACAAAGAGAAAACTTATGCCAAACTGCTTACTGAAAGAATTGATACTAAATGGGAGCTTATTAAGCATTTGTTTTATTTTTTTTTAAGAAAATGTCAACACATTTGTAAAAAATTAGTTGATATTAAATTAGTAGATATTGTAGATGCTAATAAAATTATGGAAGATCTGATAATAAGTCAGAAATAGAAGTTTAAAATGGTGTTTAAAAGATAATAAATTTAAATATACATATATCAAAAAAAAAAGATAATAAATTATAGGGCCAGGGATATAGCTCAGCAGCATAAGTGCCTGCCTGGCAAAGCACAAGGTCCTGAGTTTGACTCCCCATACAAAAAAAAAGATAATAAATTATATTCACAATCATTTTTAAATCTACTTAGAAAGCTGGGCGTGGTGGTGCAAGCCTGTAATCCCAGCACTCGGGAGGCTGAGGCAGGAGGATCGTTGCAAGTTCAAGACCAGCCTGGGCTACAAAGTGAGCTCAAGGCCAGCCTGAAGTACATAGCAAGACCCTGTCTCAAAAAATAGAAAAAGAAAATCTCCTTAGAAGCAGCATTTAACACTAGAAAAATGTGTCCACTTCTAGAAAATGTTACTGGCTTAGGGGGTCAGGAAAGGGAAGGTTAGACTCATCAGAAATTCAGAGCAATAAAAATGTCTTCTCTAAAGAACCTACATTTACAAGATGTGTAATGTGATTATATTCTATGACTCAAAAATGTTAGATTTTTTTGCAATTGAATTTTCCATGGAACATTGTTCCTTCTGTGACTACATGTTACTGAAGGAATTATTTTAAAATTATCCTATTTCCTCTGGATGTTGTTTAAATTTCTAGAGGGTATCTGAGTCTTGGAATAGTTAGATGAAGAACGATAGCAGCCTAGAGAATACGGGAAGAACTAACCCCGACTCCCTGGAAGTTATGGAGACGCTGCACAGGTTCGTATTTCTGCCTGCACTGCTGGCAGAGCTGATGAATATGCCCAAGAGTTCTGGGACGTAAACCACAGCCTTGACTCTTGGTGTCTTGCCGTAAGATTTACCAGTTTATTTCTATCATAAATTAGATATCATTACAAGATTACTGGGAAGCATCAACATGGCTATTTGTTATGATCACAAAAACAGTGTTTGCAGTCAGTCTGGGATTTGTTAAAGCATTCAGGATAGACCTTAAGTCTCCCTCACAAATCTGTACATATTAAAGCTTTTTAGGACCTTAATTCTAGCAATTTAGGAGAATACGGCACATGAGGAAATCAGGTGGTTACCTTTGAAATGGCCTCAGGTTATTAGTTTCACGTTAACATTACTCTGGATATCCAGACTTAACAATATTTTAAGTGCAAAGAGCAGGGTAGGGGGAGAAACTCATAATTGTTTTCACAGAACTGCTGGCTGTAGCAAATGTTTAGAAGACTGCTTGGTGACACGAGCATACGAAGCGGATCATAATGGGGTCATTAGATTTCTCTGACAGGTGATAGTAAGGACCAACGCAGCCTGCCACTCGGAAGCTTATCTATACAGAGGTGTTTGTCGCCACTGACAGTCCTGACATTTAATCTGGATCTGTGTGCAGCTCAGCTTTCCGTGTGTTCCTCTGTATTGGGTAGTTTCAGGTCAGCTTCAGAACACAGCCAGCTTTTTCAGACTAGTTAGTCTGTATTTTTACCTAACAGGAAAATAAAAATATCAGTTCACTGTCCAGGTGAAAATTTTGCTTCAAATGAGTCCTGTCCACCATGGTCCTGAGTGTCAGTCTCTTGTGCTATTTTTGTAGTTAACAAGCCAAAGCTGTAATCAATTAAATTATAGTAAGTTAGACCAGTGGACCGGTCAGGAATCCTGATGGTCCAGTTAGATGGGGAAGCAGACCCAGCAGGGCCTGGAAAATCCTTGACCCAAGCGAGGCAGATGTTCACATAAGACGGTCTGGATGCAGGGCTTGCTAGCTCTCCTGTACGTCTTCTGACTTCACGTCAAATTTGCTACCAGCTTCTATATCAGGAACGTCTGATCACAACACCTGTCCCACCTTGGTGAAGTTTCAGCCAGCCACTGCTGGCTCGATTTTCCTGGTGATCCTATTTAACTGGACCGCGGTGCTTCCACTCCAGACCTCTTATCTAGCTCCAAGGGGTAGAACAAGTTGGTTCTAGGACAAACACAAACAAGATACTGTGCAACCCAGGCATGAGAGAAGAAAAGTGAAAGACAGAGGGGAAAAAAGCTCTTGGTAGGAGCCTCTCAGTATTATTTAGAGAGGTCTGCTCTTGCATAAAAGGAGCTACATACATTGATCTTCTGAAAAGAGAGATTGTCAGGAGTGAGGCATGGTAGCACACACGGTTAGCCCAGCATCAGGGGTGCTGAGGCAGGAGAATCGCTATGAGTTCAAGACCAGCCTGGGCTATACAGTGAGTTCAAGGCCAGACTAAAGTACATAGCAAGACCGTCTCGAAAAAACCCAAAAGGAGGACTTCTAGGAAGATGGCAGAGCGGCGATCAGCAGAAAAGGAGCCTCTCCAAGATTTGGTGCCCAGACACTGGTGTATAGTAACATGAGGAAGAGAAGCAGGCAAGTGGGTCTCCAGACCCGGGAAGGATCTGAAGTGAGAATTGAAGGCCACGCGAGAGCGAAGAGAGAGACTTCAACGAAGAACACGGAGGTGGCAGGCAGTGCTTTCCCCTGGGCCCGGATTCACTGCGCGGGAGGAGTCGCTCAACCCTGCAGACACAGTGACTGCTGGCAACCTCAGCGGCCTCCACAGAGGAATGCAGCGGCACAGTGGACGCAATAGACTGCAGGCGCTGGTGAGTTATTCAGGCTCAGGCGTCCCCCAGAAGAGGGTGATTGGCCTGGAGCCATCTTTGAGAAGGGCCAACTGAGCTCAGAACGCAGAACGCCTGTGAGCGCCATCTAGTGGTTCCCAGTGTCAGGGTCAAGGAGCCAAGTTCAAAGGGACAGTTTGAGGAGCTGAGTTCAAATCGACCGGTCAGAGAGCTGAGTTCAAGCCAGGAAGACTGCTACAGGCTCAAAAAATATGTTCCAGCCTCACACCCAGAAAACAGCCCAAACTTCAGTGGAACTAACGGTGCAGGGATTATCCAGCTGTACAGCTATGGCTAGCTTGCTGGGATTAATTAACTTGGATCTCAACTACGTCTGCCCACACTGTCCACCAAGGACAGAGACATGCCTTGAGGGTACATTTAGTTCTCTCTTATTTTTCTCTCTCGTTTTGTGTAGTTTTTTCTTCATTCTTGTTTTATTATGAGTATGAACCATAATATGTTTTTTTGTTGCTGTTGTTCTGTTCTGTTCTTAGTTTTATTTCTTCCTTTTCTCTTTCCTTCCTGTCTTCCTCACCAGTTCCCCAAAGTTTGCATGATCTTCCTTTTCCTCCAGCCTTGCTTCTAATCTCTTCTTCATCTTCTATTTCTCTGTTTTTTCCCCAACCCCTTTTAAGTTTTCTCACCTGAGGATAAAATTAGCATATTGAGGGCTTATATACTACGTACAATTTTCCAGATCATTTTAGATTTTGTTATATAACCACAGATCTTCATATAGTTAAAGGTGGCAAATTAATAGTTATCTCAACTTGTCATTCTTAGGCTGTGTTTGATGCTGTTGTTATTTCCAATGGTACCGCTTTGGCCAAAGTGACATACCTGTTCTAATCAGTTGTTCTTCCTAGTACTCCAAGACTGAGATTGCCTAAGGGTCATAAAAAATATTAGAGACCAGTGCCAAAGAACCAGGGGCGGGACCGAGTAGGCAGCAAAAGGGGAGGGAGGATCCTGGCAACAGACTCAAAACCCAAAAGCCAGGCACACCTCCGAGAAGCAGTCATTTCCTAAGGGTTCTAAATACTAGCAGTAAAGCAACTCATCAGGACAATTTACAAGCTTCAACCCAGGAATTAAACTTAAAGACAATGAGAGGACAGTTAAGTAAGATGCAGCCCCAGACTTGCAGCTTGCCTTCCACTACCCAGGGGACAGTGAGGTGGAACAATCTGAAGGCAAAGGCCCACCCACCAGGCCTCTCTACAGTGGTAACAGCAGAAGTGACAAAGCAGATGAAAGAGACTTTAGAAAATAATCAAATCAGAAATTATTTCTCAGAGAACTACAGGGACAGTGACCACAATGAAAGACACGCTTAGTGACTCCAGAGCAGACACAGACAAAAAAAAAGGGGGGGGGGAGCTTGGGAAAATAATACCTAACATACAAAAGAAATGAAATTCATGACACAGATTCAAACAGATATCCAGGAGATTAAAAATTGAAAGTATATGCTGCAAAAGGAGCCAATGTCAGGACACAATATCAGATATAGAAGACAAGGCTGTAATTAGCAATCATGAAAGGCAAGGTTTCTTTAAAATAGCAAGGGACTATGAAAAACCAATCTAGCAGCTGCTAAATGCTGCAAAGAATAACGTAAGTGTGACTGGAGTCAATAAAAAAGCAGAAGATAGCATAAATGACATAAAAAACCTGGTCAGAGAAGTCATGACAGAAAATTTCCCAAGCAGGGAAAACGAATTGGACACACAGTAAGTGAGGTATATAGAAATCCAGTTGGCCATGATAAAAAAAAATTACAGTAAGGCACATAATAGGCAAGATTCTGGACATTCAACACAGGAACAGAACATTTAAAGCTATTAGAGCAAAGAAACAAATAACCTATAAAGGAAAGCCCATCAGAATCATAGCTGACTTCTCAGCACAAACCCTCAAGTGAAAGACAGCTTGGAGTGTGAAGTATTTCAAGCCCTAAAAGAAGAAACCTCCAAACCAGATTGATATACCCCACAAAACTATCTTTCAAAATTGATCGGGGCATAAGATACTTCCTTAGCAAAGAATACCTGAGGAAATTCATGACCACTAAAATGTTCTAAAGGATTTTTTAGAAAGAGGTAACAAAGATTACAACTGCATGGATTCCAAGACAATGAATCTACCATGCAAGGCAAGCACTTCACCAGGCAGGTGAAAAGGGAGCCAACAACAGGAAAATGACATGACAGGGATAAGTCAATACATATCAGTTATAACCATCAATGTTAATGGTCTCAATTCACCAATCAAAAGAAACAGACTGGCAGAATGGATCGAGAAGCAAGATCTAACAATATGCTGCATACAACTAACACATTTAATTTAAAAAGAAATTCATAGACTGAAAACCAAAGGATGGAAAACAGTACTCCAAGGAGCTGGGGATTTAGCTCAGCGGCAAAAGCGCCTGCCTGGCAAGCGCAAGGTCGTGAGTTCGGTTCCCGGT
>NW_004955437.1:17277166-17349030 GCF_000276665.1 Chinchilla lanigera | reverse complement strand
GACAAAGGACTAATATCTAGAATATGTAAAAAACTGAAATAAATCAGACCGCCCCAATTTAAAGACCTAATCCAAAATGGTCATCTAAAATGTATAGACACTTCTCAGATGAAGAACTAGAAACAGCAAATAAATATGGAAAAAAATGTTCGACATCACTGGTCATTCAAGAAATTTAAATTAAAGCAAACTGAGATTCCATCTCACCCCAGAAAGAATGGCTGTTAGCAAGAAACGCTAGCTGTAGAGGGGAAGGGAACCCTTCTTCTCTGTTGATGGGAGTGTAGACTGGTGCAACCACTGTGGAAATTAGTGTGCAGATTACTCAAAAAATTAGAAATCTATTCTCCAGCTATTCCCCTTCTTGGTATATTCCTAAAAGAATATAAAGCATCATATCATAGTGATACAGGCACATTCATGTTTATAGAGGCACAGTTTGTAATAGCTAAGTCTTGGAAAGAGCCCAAATACCCATCAACCAATGAAATGATAAAGATGTGGTGTTTTTATACGATGGGGTACTACTCTGCCAAAAAGAAGGATAAACTTGAGACATTTCTGGGTAAATAGATGCACCTCAAGACCACACTCTTAAGTGAGATAAATCAGACACACGTGTAAATACCACATTGTTTCCGTGGTGCGAGACACTAAAAGTGTAGTTAAGGACCAAAATGTCTAATAGATACTGGGAAATGGGAAGACAGTGTTCACATTTTAAGGGGAACCAGCGAGGGGGGAATGAGGAAAGGAAGGGAAAAGAAAAAAATGAGAAAAGAGGGAAAAAACAGAAATCAAGCTTTTGTAAATAAGGAAGGCAAGAGGGTTTGAAGGGAGGGTAAGGGGATGGGGGAAAAAAGACTCAAGTTATATCACGTACAGATAGCATTTCCCACCGATGAATGTGTCCTTATGTAGACCTGAAATGTACCAATTAATTTTTAAAAAGCATCAGGAATTGACAGGTACTAAAATACCAACAAACACTTTGGACTTGGAACAATCTATCCTTGAAGGTGGGGCCTAGGCTGTGAGGAAGGGTAACAGTGAGAGGGAGGGACAGGGACTCGAGCCGAGCTCGTGCCGCTTCCTGGGCCTGCGCAGTCAGCTGACCGCCGAAGGTAGGACACAAGCTTTACAGTCACAGTGGGGCCGTCACAACTTCCCTCTGGGCGTCGAAGTAACTGCTACCCTACTCCTGATTCAGATCCTGCCCTCGTGCAGACAGCCGTAGAGCTGGTACCACTCTCAACTACAGTCTTAGCCAGGCGTGGTGGCACACGCCTGTAATCCCAGCACTCAGGAGGCTGAGGCAGGAGGATTGCTTGAAGTTTGAGACCAGCCTGGGCTACAAAGTGAGCTCAAGGCAAGCCTGAACTGCATAGCGAGACCCTGTCTGGAAAAAAAAAAAAAAATCCAAGTACGGTCTTATCTAGGAAGACCTGGGGAAGAGGCAAACAGAAAAGTGACAAGCTGCACAAACTGGCACTTCAGACATCAGCACCTAAGTTATCTGAATGTGCCTGGGGTAGGCCAGTGGTTGCAGTCTGTTTACCTATACTGCTAAATTGAGCCACCGCTATGTATAACATATTGTATTTGGAATAATACTGCCTACAAAGACATGTGGCCCTCACTTCAGAGAGTTTATTTATTTATTATTTTTTTTGGTTTTTCTCCAGTACCGGGAACCAAACTCACGACCTTGTGCTTGCCAGGCAAGCGCTTTGCCGCTGAGCTAAATCCCCAGCCCCCAAATCTCTGATTGGATTTTTTTTTTTTTTTTTTTTTTTGGTTTTTCTCCGGTACCAGGAACTGAACTCACGACCTTGCACATGCCAGGCAGGCGCTTTTGCCGCTGAGCTAAATCCCCAGCCCCTCAGAGAGTTTATATTTCACTATGCATTCTCCCGGTGTTTGCTTTACCTGATGATACGTACCATAAAGAATTGTGCCTTTTACCAAAAAATGTACAGTAGAAATAATGCAAGCATGAGTGCCCTTCACACTATTAATACAGTTCAGCAGTAACGTGTAAATGGCTGTCTAATGATACTCTGATGCATTTAAAAACTAGAAATGACCTTATATGTTATGTGGTACATGCTTGAAATTTGAAAAGCAAATTGAGACCTGTTATTGGGAGAAATTTTAGTGTACAGTTTTTCTTGGTGACAGCTTGGTAATACATCTCAGAAGCCTTAAAATATGCGTATCGTTTGACTCAGTCTCTTTACTCACAGGAATTACTCCTATGGAATAATTTAACATATGCACAAAGATTTACACACAAGGACTTTTTTTGGCAGTGTTGAGAATCAAATACAGGACCTCACATATGCCAGGCAAGTGAAAGATCGCTGAGCTGCGCTCTGTCCCCATACAAGTGTATCACAGCACTGGTTCTTAAATCGTTAATTTTTTAAAACTTCTCATTTGGCAGCAGAAAAGACATAAAAATAATAAAGAATTTTCATAGAGCCTCTACCCAGCTTTCCTAATGGTTAGCATTTTACATAACAATAGTACCATTAGCAGAACCAGGAAATTATAAATATATAATTTTGTCAACTTGAAAAATAAATACATTGAAAGCTGGCATGGTGGTACACGACTGGTGGTGGTAATCCGATCACTCGGGAGGCTGAGGCAGGAGGATCATCCCGAGTTCAAGACAAGGCTACAAACTGAGCTCAAAGCCAGCCTGAACTGCATAGTGAGACTCAGTCTCAAAAAAGACAGACAGACAGACAGATAGATAAATTTAAAAATCTGGAAATTAATATTGACAAAATACTATTAATGGAGTTACAGGCCTTATTCAGATGTTGCCAGATATCCCACTAACGGTCTTCTGTCCAGGCTGCCATCCGGGCTCCTGCACCGCACTTCCCTAACACGTCCCTTACAATCTGCCGTATCCTCTTACCGTGTGCTATAGCTCTTCAGTCCTTGCCTTTCATGACTTTGACACTTTCGACGGGCACTGCCTGGCTCTTTTGTAGAATGTCTCCCAATTCGCGTTTGACTAATTTTTCCCCGTGATTTAATTCAAGTTATGCATTTTTGGCAAGGACACCACAGAAATAACATGCTCTTCTCGGTGCATGCTACACAGAGACATACGATATCAATTAGCCTCATTAGCGGGGATGTTAACTTTGATTCACTTCACTTGGCGAAAATGGTGCCTGCCAGGTCTCTCCATTATAAAATGTTTTCCCCTTATTAATGAGTAAATCTCAGAAAGAGATACTTGGAGATTATGTGTCTTTCATAGACCTATTCATCTTGCCTGTGATAATTATTGCTGTGGTGTATTAGTCAGATTTTTGTCACTGAGACCCAAAACTCGACACCCACAGCTTAAAGGAGGAAAGGTTTATTTTAGCTCAGTGTTACCGGCTTGACTCCCTGGCTGGCTGACTTGCTAGGTGTGGCAGCGAGGAGCAGAGAGAGAAGGGAGGAGCCGTGGACAGCAGCAGCGCACCTCTTTCCGGTTACGCTCCAGCCCTTTTCTCCAAGCCAGGGATGGAACCTGGGTTATGCACCGCCCCTTCTGATCAGCCAAGTATGGACTGAAACCTCCACAAACTGATGAGCTAACTAACCCTTTCCTTCCTTAATTTTGGTTGTTGGGGTATTTTGTCTCAGCAGGGAGAGAAAAGTGAGACAGCTGTTCTCTTCCTCCCCAAAAAGACAAAAAAAAAAAGGTGGGGAGCAAGCCTCTTTTCCTCCCTTAGATTGTATGTGGCTATCCGCCCACACCATCTCCCGGGCCCTCCTCTTCCACAAACTGAGGATGTTTACTGAGCGAGGACCCCTGCCCCCTGCTGAATCTCTTAGTTAAACTTCTCAAGTTGACGCAGTGAACAACATCCCAGGGATAAGGGCGTGTCTTTTTCACCCCAGGATGTGGAACTGCTGAGTCACTTAGTTAAGCTTCTAGATTTCAAGTTGACACAGTGTATCAACCATAACAGCCCTGCATAAGTTTCCTATTCTTAGGGCTTCTTTCTCTAGTGGGCAAAGGGCACACCTACAACTTGATAGCAAGCATGCAGTCGGCCTGGCTTGAAGAACCAGAAGAGTCAGAAGAGTCGGGGGACAGCATCAAGTGGAGAACTAGGAAATCCCTGAAAGGAAAGACCCACACAAAAGTAGTCCCAAATTCAGGATAAAGACCCTACACACATCTCTGGGGGATCCCTGGATTACACATGTTCAGGATAGTTTCCTAGCAGCTCAGCTAAGCTAAAAGAACTGTACGAAGATTTTTATTGATCATTGCTGGGGTGCAGAATTGGGAATCTTAAGTTGTTAAATCTAAGTTTACCTGACTCCTTTTTTAAAATAAAATTCTGTTAACCCTCTTCATGAAAACATAATTAACTGGCTTTTACAACAGGAGTCAGCAGTGGTCCGGTCCAGTCTGGTCCGGTGGAGTCCGGTCCGGTTTTGAGATAGAGCCTCACTGTGCAATCCAGGCACAATGATGTAGCCCAGGTTGGCCTTGAGCTTGAAGCAATCCTCCTTCCTCAGCCTCCTTAGTGCTGGGATCACAGGCATTCAAATAATGTTTTTTCTGAACCAGAAACTAAATGTTTGGAGCTCACAGGCTCCCTGGCCTCTGTTGTTGACTCTCAGCAATGCAATGAGAATGCAGGAGCCTCCAGAAACAAAATGGTGGTGCTGCGTCTGCGTTCCTTTAAAACTTTATTTACAGTCACTGGCTATAGTTCGGCAAGTACTTGCCAACAGCATCTCACTCATGGTGCTCAGATTACAATCTAAAGTTATGAGTTCCAGAAAATACAAGTACTTCTCTATGACTAGTGTAGAGCTCTCGTACAGAAAATTAATACATGATAAAACAAGGAAGCTTACCTTACAGCTGGATCGAAGTGAGATCTGCATGCTCGGCTAAAGAGCTGGGCCTTATTTGGAAGGATCTGTGAAAGTATTAGGGGATTTGGGGCACAGAATAATATATTCAGAACAGTAGCTTTGGAGATGTAATTCTTCTAGTGTACAAATTGGACTTGAGGAAAGAGAGGACGTAATCAGCCCACTAATTTGAAGCAACAATGTAGATATACAAGGATAGGAGTTTGAATTAGAATGAGGAAGGGTAATGGAAAAAATAGAATTTATTCAATTCATCTGGTGGGCTGAGGATGTGGCTCAGTGGCAGAGCTCTTGCCTTGTATGCACAAGGCCCTGGGTTCGATCCCCAGCACCACAAAAACAAACAAATTAAGTATCATTTCATCTGCAGGGGTTAAGGGCGTAGTAGGTTGCAGGAACTGGGTACAATACTGTGTCTTTGGTGGTCCCTACATTCGAGGAATTCACAATAAATGAAATATAGACCGGTGTAGCCAGGGATATAGCTCAGTGGTGCAAGCACCTGCCTGGCAAGCACAAGATCCTGAGTTTGATTCCCAGTACCAAGAAAGAAAGAAAGAAATATAGACAGGTGTAAAGAAATAATCATAGTGTGTTGTAATAAGAGCTATAATAGATACTAAGGTGTTAAAGATCAAAAAAATAAAGGGGAGCAGTTAAAATTACAGAGGAGTCTCAGAAATGCTTTATATAACATTTAACATTAGATAAATAAAGTTTGCCAAATATAGGCAAAGAACAACATTTTAGGCCAAAGAAACAGCATGTACAAAGACATAAGCGTAGGAACTACAGCTGGAAAGATAAGAAAGCTCAAAAGATGAAGGAGGATCGCCTCACTAAAGGCAAAAAAGATATCACGGAAGATAATTTCACAGGATTTAGTGAGTGTGTAACAGACAAAGATGATCTTAATCTTGGATTTAAGTGATTGGAAGAATAATAGCAAGAAATGAGAACTCGGTGGTAAGAATTATGTACCTTGTAGACATGTCATTTGAGTAGACAAGAAATACCTGGGAGGCCGTTCTGTGTGTGTGTGGAGATTAACACTAAGATGTGTCACATCACGGGAATTCCGAGTATCATGCTCATCCTGGCTTCTTAGGTTCTTAAAGCCACAGACAGCCTAGAACTGATTTCTGATCACTGACAGTTTTCTCAAAATTACAAGCTGTAAAAGAAAATAATAATCTGAGTATTTTCCTTGACTTAAACGAAAAATCTTTAAATATATACAGTGCCAGACATGGTGGCATGTGCCTGTAATCCCAGTACTGGGGAGGCTGAGGCAGGAGGACTACCATGAGTTTGAGGCCAACCTGGGCTACAAAGTGAGTTTAAGGCCAGCCTAGACTACATAGTGAGACCTTGTCTCCCAAACAAACAAACAAAATTTTTCCAGGGAAAAAGGATTTCTGCATAGTGCAACATTTAGGAATATTTACTCTAAGAAATGAGTGCTGTTGTCCTGTATCCTTTCAGAGATTTAATTTCAAACACCTCCAGATTTTTTTGTACTTCCAGTTACTCATTTCCTAGATAGTTTTTCTCCGGGGCCAGGGATATAGCTGAGCAGCACAGTGCCTGCCTGACAAATGGAAGGTCCTGAGTTCAATCCTGATTAAAAAAATGTGTGTGTGTGTGTGTGTGTGTGTGTGTGTGTGTGTGTGAGATAACTGAATGTTTCCTTTTCACTTATGCTGTATATATATTTAAAGGCCCAATTCTAAATAATTCCTTTTTTGTTGGTTTTAAAATACTGTTTCATATTGGACACAGGGTTTTGTAAATAAGGAGGGAAAGAGGAGTTGCAGGGAGGATAGGGGAATGAAAAACAAGACTCATACTGGGGATATAGCTCAGTGGCACAGCACCCGCCTGGCAAGTGCTAGGTCCTGAGCTCGATTTCTGGTACCTACCCCTCCGCAAAAAAAAAGGCCCAAGTTATATCATGTACAGGTACAAATTCTCTGTGATGAGTGTGATCATGATGTATACTTAAAATGTACCAATACACCTAATTAATTTTTAAAAAAGAAAATCCTCTCTCAGGAGCCTCCAGTCCTCAGCTAATGCTCGAAGTCTGTCATTAGTGTCCGTGTATGACAGGGCCGCGGTCTCCTGGGAGGACCGGGACGGAGCAGAATGCTGGGAGGTGTCCTTGGTCCAGTCAGTCTGTTTCCTCGAAACTTTCCCCCAAAAGTTTCTTCTGTTGTCTTAAAGTGATTACTTTATTCAGATGCAGATTTGCTTGTGAAGTTTCGTTAATTCTTGATGATTGTTTTTCTTGAGTTAGATATCAAACTGGATTTTCAGCAGATTTAATAATACATCAGTACACAGCGATTTGATCCTTTCCTTGTGAGAATACAGAAAGACCAACATCTCAGGTGCCTCACATCCTAACAGATACTTTCAGTAAAACTTTTTCTTAACCTTTATCCACCTTTGCTTTTATTGACGAGCTTTTCTGTTAGAATATGTTACCGTCTTTCTGGCAGTGTCATCCTGGCTGTGGTTGAACTCAGTGTGAACTCTCATTATTGCAGATTAATTCTACAGATTAACACAGACCTGTTAAGAGACATCAGGACTTTACTGAGGAAATCCCAGTGGAATATGTGGAAGAGTATGAAGCTCTTTAAAGGGAGGGTTTTGAGTGGGTGTGCTGGTCAGACACTCTTAGAGTTTTGTTGTGGTTTTTTTTTTTTTTTTTTCTTCCAGAACCAGAAATTGAACTCACGACCTTGCGCTTGCCAGGCAGGCGCTGTGCCTCTGAGCTAAATCCCCAGGCCCCTCTTAGAGTTTTGCTGAAGTCTAAATCAATGAAGCTGCTCATGGCCCTTTGTGTAATAATTTCAGCTCTTGAAAATTCATCTAGGGGGCTGGGGATTTAGCTCAGCGGCAAAGCGCCTGCCTGGCAAGCGCAAGGTCGTGAGTTCGGTTCCCAGTACCAGAGAAAAACAAAAAAAAGAAAATGCATCTAGGGCTGGGGATATAGCTCATCGGCACAAGCACCTGCCTGGCAAG
This sequence comes from Chinchilla lanigera, assembly GCF_000276665.1. Taxonomy (NCBI): domain Eukaryota; kingdom Metazoa; phylum Chordata; class Mammalia; order Rodentia; family Chinchillidae; genus Chinchilla; species Chinchilla lanigera. Next base: position 17,341,086 of record NW_004955437.1, on the reverse strand, counting down.
TGCAAGGTCCTGAGTTCAGTTCCCGGTACCAAAAAAAAAAAAAAAGAAAAAGAAAAGAAAATTAATCTAAATACCTGTTTAAAACTACGGAATAGCCAGGTGTGGTGGTACTCACCTGTAGTCTCAGCTCCTTGGAAGGCCAAAAGTTTGAGACCAGCCTGGGCAACTTAGTTCCAAAAGAGAGAGAGAGGAAAGAAATGGGAGCCTCTTCCTGTGAAGACGTTAATGTCACTCTTATGTGTCAAGGGAAGAAAAATGAAAGCAGCCTAAAGAAGACATTACTTACTTGATTCCATCATTAAAAGTAATGCAGCACTTGTAGTATGTTAAATTAAAAATAAACCAACTAATCTGACCCCTATTATTCCAGCATTTGGGAGGCTGAGGCAGAAGGATTACCATGAGTTCAAGGCCAGCTGGGGGAACATAATTCAAGGCCAGCTTGCACTAGTGAGACCCTGTCTCAGAAATTTTAAATAAAAAAACTAACTAAGCTGGGTATGGTGGCACACACCTGTGCTAATCCTAGCACTCAGGAGGCTGAGGCAAGAGGATCGCCACAAGTTTGAGGCCAGCCTGACCTGGATAATGAGACCTTTTATCCAAAAAAAATTTTTTTTACTAAATTAATGGTTTTGTTCACTTTTTGAAATTTTATCACTTAGATCTGAGGACTTTTCTGTAAGTATAAACAAATCAGTATACAAAAATTACCTGCCATTACAACCAAAGTAGAAAGAATGATTATGTCACTGGGTAAGATGATTCATACTATGTATTTCCCATGTATCTTATTTTCTTTTTTGGGTACTGAGCATGGAACTCAGAACCTTGTGCTTGGGGGGCAGACACTGCCACTGAGCTGTATCCCTGGACTATTTTCATCTTTTATTTTGTTACTAAAAGAACCTATTCCCTTTAATTATAAATGCACACATTTAGCTATCCTAAAGTAACACAGACTACTACCGGCTGAAGCTCCGGGATCTCATTATACAGTGATGACTTAATTAACAAACCTCTATGAACAAAACCTTTTTACCCAAGCCCGGTCCTGGTGCAGCAGGCGTGGGGAAGGATCAATTTTCTCTGCGCTAGATTGGTGGCAGCAGGGACTAATGAGGCAGGGCCTTGAAAGTGGCTCTCTCTCAGCTCTGCGTCCTCTGGGGCCGGCTAGCGCCGCAGCCGAGGGCACCGCCGCACTCCCGAGACAGACGCCGCCTGGTTACCCAGGTGTTGAAAAAACAATTTCTGTGCCAACACCATATGTGGCTTTTAAGAGACGCGGCAGGACTCTCGCTTTAGGCGGCGCGTTCCTCCGGCGGAGTGAGCAAGCCGCAGAACCGCAGAGGAGACCCCGCGCCAGAGGAGGCCCCGCTCGGCCTCTGTGAGGTGCTGCGCCTCGCTTCACTCCCCTGGGAATGAAAGACTGGCAAGAAAAGCTTCGAGGTAGTTTTCCGACCTCCATCAGGGACCGGCAGACTTTCTGTGAGGGGCCGAAGAGTAAAGGTGGTCTGCTCTGCAGGGCGCAGGAGATCTGTCGCAGGGCCTCGCCTGCATCTGGAGTGTGAAAACAGCCACTTTAATGTCAAATGGGTACGGCTGTGTTCCAATCGGACTTTATTTACAAAACCAGGCAGCTGGGGTTAAGGAGGAAAGTGCTGTCTTCAACACTTGTTACTGAGTTCCTTTCAGTCTTCAGAATTTTCTCTTAGTAAAGAGAGAGTTCAAGGGCCTATTAATTTTCCTTCAGGGAAGATGGGCTAGCCGGGCGTGGTGGCGCACGCCTGTAATCCCAGCACTAGGGAGGCTGAGGCAGGAGGATCTTTGTGAGTTGGAGGCCAGCCTGGGCTACAAAGTGAGCTCAAGGCCAGCCTGAACTGCATAGCCAGACCCTGTCTCAAACAAGACCAAAAAAAAAAAAAAAAAAGATGGGCTGAATTGTGCCTTTCATAGTACAGTGTGGGCCCCCAACAGTTTTCTCTTTTTTTTTTCTTGGAAGGAAGTGGTTAAGAAAAGGCTGCCCTGCTACCATGCCTGGCACAGGGCTTCGGATTTCCACGTATCAGTATTCGAAAGTGGAAATCAGCCTGTCTTCACTTTGGAGACCTTCGTTATTCTACAGCTTCGAGCCCCGACTAGGCTAGTGTGTCTTCTGCATTGATATCAAACTTTATTTCTATTTCCAACAATAAAAAAGCCATTACAGGTTGGGATGATTAATTCAGGCCTATTACTATATAAAGAAATCGGCACAGTGGTGCCTTTTCTGCCTAAAGAAGTAAAAAATATTCTTACTTTCATCTAAGTACTACTTAGAATCTTTCTTTTTCTTTTTCTTTTTTTTTGAATTGAGACTATCTCAATTCAGGCTGGCCTCGAACTTGCAGCGATCCTCTTGCTTCAGCCTCCCAAGTGCTGGGATTACAGGCATGCACCACCCCTCGTGTGCCCAGCCAAGATCTTTACCTTCTAAATTTCAGAGCATGAATTTCTTATTGGTCAGTCCTACCAGCCACTCCTGTGAGCACAGTAGAACGGACACCGTCCCAGTAATGCCAGCTTGTCCACACCAAGCAGGACCCCAGCTCTCCACAATGGCCTCCAAGGCTCACTACTGCAGTCCTTAAAGAGTGGAACCATGGGGGCTGCTGAGTGTCTTTCAAGGAGTCTCTTCCATGAAATCAAAATTATTTGCTATTATTTTTCAAAGATACTATTGTATTTGCCTTTTTTGAGATAGGGTCTCACCATGCAGTTCAGGCTGGCCATGAACTCACTTTGTAGCCCAGGCTGGTCTCGAACTCACAATGATCCTCCTGCCTCAGCCTCCTGAGTGCTGGAATTACAGGTGTGCACCACCACACCCGGCCTGTATTTACCTTTATAGCTCTCAATTCCCGTAGTTTTCCAGAGACTACATAATGTGTGATATTGCAACAGACTGAATTCCAAAGAAGATATGTGAACCCAACTGTCTTCTCTTACACCAGACACTAAAGAGATGTAATAGGTTCATTAACAAATATTTTTAGTTCTCTATTCCAATTTCTAATACAGTAAACAATAATTAGAATAGACATAAAAGCAGAGCCGGGCATGATGGCACATGCCTGTAATCCCAGCACTTGGGAGGCTGAGGCAGGAGGATTGTTGCCAGTTCGAGACCAGCCTGGGCTACAAAGTGAGCTCAAGCTCAGCCTGAACTGCAGAGCGAAACCCTGTCTCAAAAAGACAAAAAAAACAAAACAGACATAAAAGCAACTTGGAGTCCTCACAAATTTCTAGAGTATCACAGGAACCAAAGGCCATAAGTTTTGAGAACTCCTTTTCTAGTGTAACACCCTTAACGGCAGTGGGCTGATCCCAGGGTTTCTGATACCCTCAGCATGTTCCCTTGTATACGGTATCCATGGAAATTCCTCCAGAGAGAGCAAATGTTAATCACTTAGTGATTTTTTTTCCAGGCGTCTTTCTATTGCGTTCTTGCGTGCTCACATACATCATTTTTCATATTTAGACCACACTGTGTTCTTCCAGACGGTCTTCGTGAGACACTTCCATTTAGTTTTTCTCCCTGTTCACCCTGAGTTCTTACAAAACCCTAAGATCTTAATGTTGAAAAGGGATGCAGGGATCATCTTATCTCATTCTTGACTCAGTTTGAGAATCTTCTCCGAAATACTCAGAACCTAGTGATCCATTCATTTCGGTTTTATAAATCCTGAATTGTTAGAAACTTTTTCCATGTGTGGGGCAGAAATGCTCCTTCTTTATAATGTATATCCGTTGGTCCTAGCTCCGTGGGAAGGAACTGTGCAGGGCACATCTGGTCTGCCTCACTGTGCTGTATTCTAGGTGTCTTGTTCCAGTCTGTCTTCCAGTTCAATAATTGTCTCAGTTGAGTCAAAGCTTCTATTAAACCTATCTGTCCATTGAATTACTTTCTGTTTCCATTTAAACCTATCTGTTGAGTTCTGGATTGAGATTTCCTTCTTTTTTTTTTTTTTTTTTTTTTTTTGAGACAGGGTCTCCATATGCAGTTCAGGCTGGCCTTGAGCTTACTTTGTAGCCCAGGCTGGTCTCAAACTCGCAATGATCCTCCTGCCTCAGCCTCCCGAGTGTGGGGATTACACGCATGCACCACCACGCCTGGCGAGATTTCCATTTTTATAGTTTCTAGTCCTCTGTTGAAGTCCTTTTGTTTGTAACTCTCGATCTGTAAGCACAGTTATTTTAGAGCTTCTGTCCCATGAGTTCGAGCTCTGCAGCTGCGTTGAGCTGGTTTCCGTCGTGTAATGTCTGCCGGTTTTAGTTCTCTGCTGGCCTCCTCGCGTTACTCTGTTTTTTATTGTGGGTGAGATATTGTATCTGCAAAACTGTTTGCAGAAACCATTTGACGCCTGGGATGATTCCCGCGTGCACTTGGCCTGCAGGCCTCGGATCGCCCTTACGTAAACTGAGGACTTTAGATGATTGGAGGCTAAACTACAGGCCCTTCCGACGTCTGCCTTCCGACATCCTGTGGGAGTCATCCACACAGGCCGGGGTTTTAGCCAGGGTCGTGTTGGGGGCCGGCTCTAGGTTCCAAACCTTGTCCTCGCTATACCCTACACCAGACTCACCACTGCGGCTTTTCCTCACATAGTGGTGCACTCCTATAATCCCAGCACTCAGGAGGCTGAGGCAGGAGAATCACCATGAGTTCAAGGCCAGCCTACACTACGTAGAGAGACTTTGTCTCCAAAAAAAAAAAAAATCCCCTCTTAAATATTTATGCTGAAATCTTACTGACTTACATACAGCAAGAGCTACTTTTACATCCTTATCTTTCACAGATTAGCTAAGGCAGTACCAGTCACGCGTACAGCAGTAGTGTCAGTCTTGTGTTTCTAATAGCCGTTTAAATGCTATGGTGAATAATCTCTCAGTAGTACTCGTTCTGTTCATTCGAGGACCTGCGCTGAGGGGCAGCCTCTGTTAGGAGCTTGCTCATTGGCTCGGAGGTGTAGAGAACTGACAGCCAAGCAGAGGTGGGCGAAGCTCTCACGTTCCCGCTGCTCATGAGCAGAGGCAGGTGGTGGGCCCGCCCAGTCGTCAGCAGTGGGAAGCACAGCCCTAGGGAGACTTCCTGCTCCCCACGGACAGCCCAGTAGGCGGGGCGGGGCGTCCCATGGGCACTGGCCCTGTGTTCCTTCCAGTTTATATTCTAGCCTTGGAATAAGACTCACGTTCCCAGTGAAGTCTCAGTGTCATTTAGTACTTAAACCAACTACAAACAAAAAGAACAAACTCTTGCTCTTCAAACTTAAACTAAAGAACTGCGTTTTTGTTTTGGTTTGGTTTGATTTGGTTTGGGGGTGTTTTATTTTGTTTTGTTTTTTGAGACAGAATCTTGCTATGTAGTCCAGACTGGCCTTGAACTCACTACAGACCCCGGGCTGGCCTTGAACTCCTGCCAGTCCTCCTGCCTCAGCCTTGCAAGTGCTGGGATTATAGGCATGCGCTACCACGCTGGGCTAGAATTTTTTTTAGTACATATTTGCCATACATAGTGCTCACATTCATCATAGGGAATTTATACCTATACATGATATCTTTTTCTCTTAAATCAGATTTTATTGGTACATTTTAGATATACAGAATGATCATATTCATCGTAGAGAATTTGTACCTGTACATGGTATAATTTCTTTCTTTTCCCCCATTCCACTCCCCTCCCTTCAGCCCTTGTTCCCTCCTTCTTTACACAAGCTTTGCTCTGTTCTTTTTTTTTTTAAGACAGGGTCTCCCAGTGTAATGCAGGCTGGCCTTGAACTCCCTTATGTAGCCCCAGCTGGCCTCAACTCACAGCGATCCCGCTGCGATCCTCCCGCCTCAGCCTGCTGAGTTCTGGGCTCACAGGCGTGCGCCACCACACCCAGCTAAATGGGGTTTATATTTAAAACCAGTTCTGTTGCCCTTCTTTAAAACAGGTGTGCACCGTTCTTTCATCGAGTACTTCCCTAGTTCTTCGTCCCACCTCTTGACCCGTGAGTCGCATACTGACTGTTGGGGGCTTAAATGCTTTCTGTTGACCTCTCGGTAGTACAGGGCCGCCTGGTAGTGTTTCCTACTTTGCATTGCATCTTCTTTAGGTTAATTTTTTCTAAATGGGCTTTTCTGAAACTTTTGTTTTAGAATTGAACACTTATTTGTGTTTCTTCACCCTTTTCTCAGTTGCTTGACTGTGCAGACATGTACACTTCTTTTCTTATCATACACCTCCGTAAACCCCCGTGCCGAGTTTACAGTACCCTCCCTGCTGGTCTCCAGTCGCGGGCCGGCGTGTTTGGAGGTTGCTCGGTTTTCCGCAGCGCTGAGGGTTTCCACTGTGGGCTTTGCGTTCATGCATCCGCGGTCCCCACCCTCCTTTCCTTTCTTCACATATGAAGTATAATACTGACCCCAGCGCCGCAGAAATAAAGTACAATGTTGAATCACACAAGCCTTTATCATTTCTGAATCTGAAATGTAATATTTATTAAATACGAGACGGAAATGCAGGCTGCATGAAAGGCAGGCGTCTTTGTTGCACCTGTGTCAAAAGCTGCGCCCGCTGCCGCAGCTTTGTGAGCAACCTCTGAATAACGTCGGCGCTCCTCGTATTTGTTCTCCTAGTAATTGACTTCAAAAAGGGTCACAAAATTCCCAATTACTAGCTTTAGAAACGCACTGATGAGCATCTTGCTTGACGGGATAAAAGCTTCAATAAGTGATGTTCCCACCTGTGTGGTTCATTTCAAAATACTGTTTGTCTAACACGCTGTTGTCAGCGACAACTGAGCAAGAACTTTCAGGAGCAGTTGGCTGTCCAATAATGGCAAATTTCAAGGCTATGCAAATTGCACCGGTCCAGCCCAGCTCTTTTCTCTATTATCATATCAATTGAGTCAGTTCATAGTAGACAAAGCAAGGTTATGGGAACCACCTAGAGCATCATGCACCATTTAACATCAATGCGGCACGCACGAACATCTGCAACTCCAATCTTATTAACAGAGGATAGAATGGGAGGCAATAAACAGCTTTCTTCATCATTTAATTGCAAAATAGTATTTCCTAATGTTTGCATTGTTTATCAACAGGAACTTCATCAATAATTATATAATTATGGCTGCCTCCACTACGGCGCCCTCATGCATCTTGTCATTTATTACAGAGTAGTCTGAATTTAATCTGAATTTGAACACATTATGCAGGGCTAATAATATAAATCCCTTGAAATGTGAGTTGCATAATACGGATATTTGGTGTAGCAGGAGAGTGACAGTTTATGATCCTTCAGTCATTTGGGGGATTAAGATAACACAGACAAGAGACTGAAAGGCAGGGAAAGATGCGGGGGACGCCCCTACTTCAGTTCAAATCTAGACCCGCTGGACATGGGAGCACAGGCTGTGTGCTGTGGGGTTAATCATGAGTAGTCAGATGTTTGCTCTGGGCCAAAATTGGGCTGAATTAAAACAGGACTATTGTGCTGAGGTCTTCCCCTCAGACTATATTTAAAAGGAGGGAATGGCAGAAGAGTACAAATATACTGAGAAAAAAGCTATAGCGGTCAAAGTTAGAAATGCCAGACACAGGGACAGCCTTGCTGTGTCTGTCCAGCCTTTCCTGCTGCTGTTCTTGAAACCCAAGAGTGACAGCCCCCTTCCCGGCCGCCAGTGTTCACGGTAAGCAGCCTCGCGCAGCCCAGGCGCTTTGTGGCTGCAGTTTCTTTTGACACAGGTTGGCACACTGGGGGAAGGGGGCTGAGCCCGGCACAGTGACCAGCGGTCGGTGGGCGTTATCCCCCCAGGGAGGAGGAGAGGGGAAAGGGAGCAACAGTGAGTGCGTTTCAAGCACCTCAGGTGAGGGGTGGGCCGGAGTTTGTGTATTTGCATCTCACATTGTTACTTAGGCACATCTCATATTTTTGGAACAATCTAAGAACAGTTCGTATATATAGTTGCACCTGAAATTTTTGTTGTTTTTGTTTGTGGGGGGGGGTGTCTTTTTGAGACAGGGTCTCCCTATGCAGTTCAGGCTGGCCTTGAGCTCACTTTGTAGCACAGGCTGGTGTCAAACTCAGGATGATCCTTCTGCCTCAGCCTCCCAAGTGCTGGGATTACAGGCGTGTGCCACCATGCCCGGCTGTGTCTGAAATATTTTAATCTGTGGTTTGCATCCGCTCCTCATCCCTGAATAGGAAGGTATTAAATTACATGCTGAGTGCAGCTGTCTGCACTGGGCTCTTTCCCCTGGACTGATCACCTTTTCCTTAAAAGAAAACTCCAGGATTAGCATATTTTCCCTCCCTGATAAGTTTGAATTTCTTTCTCCGCCTCTTTATCATTCTGTAGCAGCAAATATTTATTCACATGAGCTTTTTTTCTCTTTTCAATAAATGGGGTCTTGCTAAGTTGCCCAGGCTGGGCTTGAACCCCTGGGCTCAAGGGCTCCTCTGGGCTTGGCCCCCGGAGCAGGTGGGACTGTGTACCCCACGGTCCCCCTGTCCACTTACTCTCAAACGTGATGAGGGGTCCTGGGGGCGAGGGCTGGGAACTGAGCACGGACCGTGTACATCCTCAGCATATACCCCACCACTGAGCTACACGCCCACCCCCTAGTCTCAGAATTACTGCTAAGCTCAGAGAGCGAAGGGGGAAGAACTGCTGTGTAAGGTATCCATGGACCAGAGGAAGACATGGAGTTTTGCCCTCTTTTTTGTGGGCCACAGGTAAATAGATTTAACAGATTTTTTTTTCTGAGCAAGAGAGAGAGATCTCATCGTGTAGTTCAGACTGGCCTTGAGCTCAGCGTTGCTCCTCCGTAGGCCTCCCAAGTGCTAGGTTGCGGTTGTGTACTTACGTCCACTCCAGCCAGAAATTTTCTTAATATTCTATCATTTCCTCCATTTAAGGGATGCGAAAAACTGGACTTTTAAAGATTTTTTTGTGGCCCGGGGGAGTCTTTTTGAGACAGGGTCTCGCTATGCAGTTCAGGCTGGCCTTGAGCTCACTTTGTGGGTCAGGCTGGACTTGAACTCACAACAATCCTCCTGCCTCAGTCTCCTGAGTGCTGGGATCATGGGCGTGTGCCACCACGCCTAGCTAGAGATTTTATTTAGCTTGACCTATAGTTATTAAACATAAAGCTATAAGTTCTAGGGGCTGGGGAATTAGCTCAGCAGCATAGGGCCTGCCTGGCAAACGCAAGGCCATGAGTTTGATTCCCGGTACTGGGAAAAAAAAAAAAGCTATAAGTTCTTTTTTAAAAACACAAAAGAAGTGGTCGTTATAGCCTTTACTTGGAAAAGATCTAGCTCTGTGCAGAATGAGGATGTATATAATATTCTATACATACACATACTTTCCTCTTACCTGAATATCTCAGAGAGCACATTTTTCTAGACTGGAACTTTGCAATAAACTTTTCTACCAACTCTGACACAGTTATACCCCTCCTTTGAAGAAGTGGTTTGAGCCTGGTGGGGTAGCTCATGCCTGTAATCCCAGCACTCAGCAGGCTGAGGCAGGAGGATCTTTGTGAGTTTGAGACCAGCCTGGGCTACAAAATGAGCTCAAGGCCAGCCTGAACTGCATAGCGAGACCCTGTCTCAGAAAAAAAAAAAAAAAAAGACTGGCATGCAAAGGCTATGCAGGCCTTTTCCAGGAGATATTTATCAAAACTGCTATGATGATAACTCTGTTCTAATGAGTCTCAGTCTCTGTGTAGGGAGTCATTGATAAAATACAAAGTAGTATTCCGTAACTCACAGTACAAGGCACATGTAATTATTTTGAGATAAGGCAAACCCTATGCATTTAATTTACAGCTATAATTAAGTCAACTCATTTGATACTAATTAGGTGAGCTTAAAAGTATCATAGGTTTTGTATTTAATTATCAAAGTACAATCAGCAACTAATTTCCGAAAAGCTTTCCTATCTTGAGCTCAACACTAATGTCTGCCTACAGTACAATTTTATTTTCTTGGACCTTCAGTAAATTAAAAGACTGTGAATTGTGGAGGATGCACTTGGTGAGTTGCCTTCTTTGTAATTGTATATACGTAACTGAAAAACTGGGTTTAAGACCACAGAGGTGCCAAGTGTAATCTCACCACTTGGCAGGCTGAGGCAGGGGGATCACCGTGAGTTTGAGGCCAGCCTGGGTTACATAGTGAGCTCAAGGCCAGCCTAAAGGACATAGCGAGACCCTGCCTCAAAAAAAAAGTAAGTTGAAATTAAGACATTGCCCAGTGAACAAAAGCTAAAAAGTTTAATGTTGATAAACCCATCCTAGAAGAAAAGTGAAAGGAGAGCCAACTGTGGTGGCGCATGCCTGTAATCCCAGCACTCGGGAGGCTGAGGCAGGAGGATCTTTGTGAGTTCGAGACCAGCCTGGGCTGCAAAGTGAGCTCAAGGCCAGCCTGAACTGCACAGCAGGACCCTGTCTCAAAACAACAACAACAACAACAAAAAAAAAAAAAAAAAAAAGAAAAGTGAAAGGGGGTGCTTCAGATTGAAATGAAGGCGTGCCAGACACTGACTCCTGTAAGGTGCCGATGCAGGTAAATATAAAAGCTAAAAGTCAGATATTTAAAACAGTAGTTACATGATAATGGCCATGCATATTTAAGAATATAATTTCTAGCAACATAAGAGAAAGCAGAGCTATACAGGAGCAGAGTTATTTTACACTGTCCAAGATAACTTGGTATCAGTTAAAACTACATGGTTACAAATTTAGGATGTTAATTGTAATCCCCATGGTAACCAGTAAGAAAATATCCAAGAGATATACAAGTTTTCTGTGTGTGAGACAGACAGACAGACAGACACTGAGGATTGAATCCAGGGAGCACTCAGCAAACCAAAAGAAGAAAGAAAGAAAGAGAGAAAGAGAGAGAGACAGAGACAGAGAGAGAGAAGAGAAGAGAGAAGAGAAGAGAAGAGAAGAGAAGAGAAAAGAAAAGAAAAGAAAAGAAAAGAAAAGAAAAGAAAAGAAAGAAAAGAAAAGAAAAGAAAAGAAAAGAAAAGAAAAGAAAAGTGTGCCTGACTGCCAGTTTAGAAGTCCCTTAACTTCTCCTGTCAGTCAGTATTGCTTCCTGCTGGGTTTCCACAATTGCTCCCATTTTGAGCCACTCAATTGTTATCTGACAGTGGCCTCCTAGTCTTGGGGGTGTTGGAGAAAATGCCCAGATCTCCTGGCAAGCTTGTGGCCAGGACTCTTCCTAAAGGTCTTAGAGATGTTTCTGCCTCGTGCCTCCAAAGCCCCAAGCTCCCTGACCGTGAGGCGCGGGAGGCACTGCAGTCCCTTCCCGCGGGCACGTAGGGTCCGCCTGCGGCCAGGGACGCGGCTCCTACCCTTCGCCATTCCAGTTCGGTGCTTCTAGATTAAGCTGCACAGAACTTGGGGTGCTCACCCTTCCTCAGGAAGCCCGCTGTGTGAGACAGCAAGCACGGTGTGCTGATGCTCACCTCGCACTCACCTTACACACAGAACATCGTGGTAGTTACTAAGCCAGTGAACAAATGGGTATCTGCGCTGTGAGGCAGTTGTTCCTTTTCTATTTCTCTGAGATACTACTAGCACAGCTTGTTAGTTCATTTAAAATAGAGGGAGAAAAAAAAATTGTCTTTTGGCATTGCTTTGTTTTCTTGAAGGATTAACCAGCATGGCACGAGCTCTCTCTGCCCAGATGTAACCAGGGACACGCGATGAATGACAAGAGCACTGCAGCACTGACTGCGGCAGCCTGGGCAGCCCGGGTACAGTTTCTGGGTTATCTGAGGAAATATAAATAGTATTGTGATCTGCGAACAGCCCAAGTCTAGCGGTACCATTTGCATAGAGTATAAATAGGATCTTCTGGAGCTATATGACATAGTGTTCCTAAATTATCTCTCATCTTCCTCCAGTCTCAGAAGAAAAATACTGGTTCTTGTATCATTGGATGGAAAAACCAAGTTGTTCCACACAGTAGCAAATTTTAAAAAGACCTGACGCCTAATGACGTCTCCTTTCTCTGGGAGTGAGGTTGGTGACTTAAAAGTGGCGATCTGACTCTTGGGGAGGGACACGGGTGCTCCGGTCAGGGGCGGCAGTCTCCTTTGAAGAGGAACTGCCGGCAATCCGCAGTTTTGGATAACGACTGTTGGCCTATTTTAATACAGGGCCTTGATATTTGTAGCTGGGTCGTTCCATTCTTCTTCATCTCCTGATAGACATTGGCAAACCTCAATTACGGACAGTCTTTTTGTCTAGTGACATCCCGTCTGTTTCAGGATGCCCAGGAATGGTGGCAGATACCTGTAGTCCCAGCACTTGGGAGGCTGAGGCAGGAAGATTGCTTTGAGTTCTAGGCCAGCCTGAACTACATAGTGAGACCCTGTCTCAAAAAGTCCCCCAGCCCCCCAAAAAAATCTCTTAGCAGAGAAACGTTTCCCACTTTAACATTTTTTTGATAGACTCTTGAGTGACATGAAATCTAACCTTTTTATCTGGGTTTCAAAACAGGGTGGGTGTGGAGTTTTATTATATAGCTACATTTTTTAACCAACAAAAGATAAGCATCCCTGTCCTTCTCTGTCCAAATAGATTTTTTTTTTTTTGGCCTTTTGGTCTTTTTCAGACAGGGTCTCGCTATGCAGTTCAGGCTGGCCTTGAGCTCACTTTGTAACCTAAACTAGCCTTGAACTCACAATGCTACTCCTGCCTCAGCCTCCCGAGCGCTGGAATTACAGGTGTGAGCTACTACACCTGGCTTCCAAATAGATCTTAATGGTGCAAACCTTTCTTTTTTTTTCTTTTCCTACTTTCTTTCACTGTTATCACTGTGGATGAAGGTACTTAAGGACAGAATCCATGGTGTGTTGATAAATGTTTTACGAACAGGATCTCAGGGAAAAGGACCTAGATTTGTAGCAGTTGCATCATGATACAAATATTCCTGCTATGGCTTATTTCAAGCTACCAATGTGACATCACTTAAATTTGAAAAGAGCTTCATGTGTGCAAAATCAGTTCACATTAGCCAGTGTGAGCAAGCTCGTGCACACCACTGGACGGTTACCGGGGATATAGCTCAGCGGCACAAGCGCCTGCCTGGCAAGCGCAAGGTCCTAAGTTCAATCCCCGGCACCAAAAAAAAAGGAAGGAAAGTAAGAAAAAGATACAGGGTTTCACTATGCAGGTCAGGCTGGCCTTGAGCTTGCTCACTTTGTAGCCCAGGCTAGCCTTAAACTAGCAGCAGTCCTCCTGCCTGAGCCTGCCAAACGCTAAGATTACAGGTGTGTGTCACCATACCGGGCCTGCCATGAAGATTTGTAATTCTGCTTAGTATCAAGAAATGTAGTCATAGGCGGGGCGTGGTGGTGCACGCCTGTAATCCTAGCACTGGAGCAGGGTGGGTGACTGAGGCAGGAGGATCGTTGGGAGTTCAAGACCAGCCTGGGCTACAAAGTGACCTCAAGGCCAGCCTGAACTGCATAGCGAGACCCTGTCTCAAAAAGACCAAAAAAAAAATAAATGAAAGCAATATAAAATATTGTACTTGAGAGGTGGTTTTTTTTTTAAACAGGTAATTAAGCGTATGTTTACTCACTTTAATCTACTTTTAAGTGTGAGAGAGATTGGCAAATGACTCAGTAAAGAAGTGTTCTGCTTAAATTGGATAAAATGGTTGTTTACCGGGGTTTATCGTTGTATTCTAAATAGACAAATGATATGCAAATCTAGTTTAGTTTGTTGAATGATAAATAGTACTCATAACTTTAGCAGTGTTGGATTGTCAGGGTAGCCACTGAAATTGACTCCGTGCTTTGGGGAATTTTATTTTCGCTGCTCAGTATGGAATGTTTGAAAGAGCGTTTCCTGCAGCATAAACCTATGAAGTTATACTGCAGCAGCATCACCCCTGCAAAACAGATTGCAGTGAACATCAGTGCTATTTCAGCAGTGCTTTCTTACTGTGAGATTCCTTCTACTCTATAAAAAAGAAAGGAGCTCGTTGTTCTCCTCATATCTAACACAGCTTTTCCTTTATAAACTTTGTACATGTTTCCCATGACCACCACCAGCAGTTCAAACAGGAAGGTCCATGATGAAAAGTGGCAACACCAAGCTGGGCCTAGAGGCACTCCAGCAATCCAGCACTGGGAGGCTGAGGCAGAGGGATTACAAGTCTGAGTCCTACCTGGGGAACTTAGCAAAACCTTGTCTCAAAATTTAAAAAAAAAAAAAAATTTTAAAAGGCCAGGGCCGGACATGGTGGCGCATGCCTATAATCCCAGCATTCAGGAGGCTGAGGCAGGAGGATCACCACAAGTTTGAGGCCAGGGTGGCCTACATAGTGTGTTCAAGGGCAGCCTGAATCACATAGCAAAACCCAGTCTCAAAAAAAAACAAAAAAAAAAACAAAAAAAAACCCAGGGATATAGCTCCATGCAAAGGCCCTGGGTTCAATTTTAGCATCACTCCTCCACGCACAAAAAAGTGGCATCAATAGCTTCTTTAAGAATAGAGAAAAACTTTGTATGTACGTATCTTTGAAAATTCTCGCTGTTGCATACAACAAGGGATGTAGAATTTTAAGGATATACATTTAAAATACCAATAATAAGCCGGGCATGGTGGCGCACGCCTGTAATCCCAGCATTTGGGAGGCTGAGGCAGGAGGATCATTGCGAATTGGAGACCAGCCTGGGCTAGAAAGTGAGCTCAAGGCCAGCCTGAACTGCATAGCGAGATCCTGTCTCAAAAAGACAAAAAAAAAAAAGAGAGAGAGAGAGAATACCAGTAATGTCCTTTATACAACTATTGCAATGAGTAGACTAAAATATCACACCACTGATGTTTGGTGTCTCTTTTTATAATAGTGCTGGTTTGAATTGTCTGACGTATACGCTTCCTAGTCTCTCAGCCCTAAGTGTCCTGAATGAGGAAGGATTCCGCGCAGGCGTACAACGCGCACACCCCTCAACTTTGCGTGGCGTCTTCATGAGGTGAACTCCCTGTATCCTGGGGTTCGTTTGTCCCTTGTTTGTCGCGATCCTCTGAACAGAATCTGAACCTAGGTCCACTGAGTCTTCAACACGTTCTCATTGCTGAGTGGTGAAATTGCAGATAGTAGCTTGCATGAAGGCATCAATCAAATCATAGTTTCATTATTTCTCCAGAGTGCATTCAGCAAAGTTAGATCAGGAACGGTTTGGGGGGTCATTTGTGCAAGGCAGGATTTATTCACCATTAAAATAGCACTCTGGGGGCTGGGGATTTAGCTCAGCGGCACAGCGGCTGCCTGGCAAGCGCAAGGTCATGAATTCGATTCCCGGTACCGGAAAAAAACAAAACAAAACAAAACAAAAAAATAGCACTCTAAACTAGGCATGGTGACACACCCCTGTAATCCCAGCATTTGGGAGGCTGAGGCAGGAGGATTGCTGCAAGTTCAAGGCCAGCCTGGGCTACATAGAAAGTTCAAGGGTAATCTGAACTACATAGTAAAACCTGCCTCAAAAAAATGAACAAACAAACAAATAAAATAGCACTCTACCTTCTAAAGTTTAAACAATTACATGATTTTCTTTCATGCAGTCATCTGAAATATCTCAACTAAATCCTCAACTACTCTAAAAGGCAGAGGCATTGACACTAATACTATTTCTTAAACTAAACTAAGCTACAGAAATATAGTTAAATACTTTGTATTTAAGATTAGACAGAAAATTTGTAGTGAGCTCATAACGTACCTGATTCGAGAGGAGAAAGAAATAGAAGACAGACCCCAAGATCAAGGAGCTGAGAGCCTAGTAAATATCCAGTTCAGTAATGAGTGCCCTGTTTCCCCAAAAATAAGGCCTAAACAAGTTGTAGCAGGAGTTTAGCAGGGAGAGCCCTAAAGTGAGCCCTAGTGCAAGTGTTTTGGAGCAAAATCCATAGGGCTCATGCTGAAGCCGTGTGTTCTCTAAACTCAGTCCAGAGCTCGGTTCCCGGTAGGTCTCACTTTTGAGGAATCACAGCGTTAGTTGAGCACCTGCTATATAGAAGGTACAGTACTAAGCACCAGGGTAAAATTAAGTCATGATTTCTACCCACAAAGGCTCATATTTTAGCTTAAAAGATACTTTTAAATAACGACAAATACAAATTCATAGAAGTATGTGAATGTTGCAAGTGTTTGCATCCAAGAGGAAATAATCAAATCTCCGGGGAGGCCAGGGACTACAGCCAAGAGGACATGTTTTAGCTGGAATTTGGAACTGAGAATAAAAGACAAGAAGTGCAATAAATGTGATGCGTGCACTCGGACACTGGGGAAATTATCAGCCTGACCAAGGAGCAGCCAGAGGTCGGACAGCGGCAAGAGGGAAAGTCGGAAGAGGCAGAATTCATATCCTAGAGTTAAGACTTCATTCCGTAAAGGACCATTAAAGGGCTTTTACAAGGGAATGAGGCAATCACATTTGTATTTATGAAAATCTACTGTTTATTCAAGAAATATTTATTGCCAGGCGTGGTGGCGTAAGCCTGCAATCCCAGCACTCTGGAGGCTGAGGCAGGAGGATCCTTGCGAGTTCCAGACCAGTGTGGGCTACAAAATGAGCTTAAGGCCAGCCTGAACTGCATAGTGAGACCCTGTCTCAAAAGAAAAAAAAAAAATTGTTGGATACCTATACTGTGCTATGTATAATCTTGGATGCTTGGATCATCAAATTATTGCCTTTCTATAGATTTTATTTATTTGTTTGTTTTGTGAGATAGGGTCTCACTATGTGATTCAGAGTGGCCTTGAACTCACAGAGACCCTCCCGCCTCAGACTGTCAGTGCTGAAGTTATAGATGTGTGTGGCCACACCTAAATAAGACTTTCTTATTTAGGCCTAACTCCTTTCTTGGGCATCGCTGATAAAATCAGAATTAGGAATCTCACCAAAGTTAGATAACCCCCAGATAGCCGGTGACCTATGAACTAGGTCAGCAAAGGAAATGAATTCTTTGGATAAGAGAAGGGAGCAGAAACGTAACGAAGCAGAGAAAGAACAGGTTGAAATGAAGAGCTTTATAGTAAAGCTGAAGTGATATACTTCATTGAGTGAACCTATAAAAGATATCAGAAACCGCTTAAAGAAATAAATATATGCCAAGCTGGGCATGGTGGCACATATTTATAGTCCCAGCACTCAGGAAGCTGAGGCAGGAGGTTTGCAACGCATTCGAGGCCAGCCTGGGCAACACAGTACCTTCAACACTGGCCTGAACTACATAGCAAGGCCTGGTCTCAGCAAAAAGAAAATAAATATATGCCAAACAAAAGGAAATAAGGTTCAGGAGCAGTAATTTCACCTATCATCATTTTCTTGGTCACTTTCCTATTAAAAAAAAGTTTATTAAAAGTAGAAGTTTATTCTTTTATCTGTGTATATTCATCACTGGAAATTTGAACTAACATTAACTTGAAAAACTTGTAGAAAATTAGAAGAAAATATAAATAAACTAAGAGACCTTTATTTTTTGGCCTTTTTTGAGACAGGGTCTCACTATGCAGTTCAGGCTCGCCTGGAGCTCACTTTGTAGCCTAGGCTGGTCTCAGACTCGCAAGGATCCTCCGGCCTCAGCCTCCTGAGTGCTGCAATTACAGGGGTGTGCCACCACACCCAGCCAAACTAAGAGACTTTAATGCAAATGGTGATATAGTCAAGTAGGCTGAGGCAGAAGGATGACTGTTAATTTGAGGCCAGCCTGAACTACATAGTGAGACCCTGTCTCAAAAAAAAAAAACAAAACAAACCATAAACCTGAGAAATCTGAGGCATGGAGAGTTTATCTTGGTTAACCAAGAATAAATGGCAAAGTTAAAAATCAGAACCTATACAGCTGGGCTCCCAACCACATGCCATCCCACCTCCGTTCTTCATGGAGTGCTTATCAATTTAATTTCATCTAGTTTAGTGATCAGCACCCAGCTTAAGGGAATTTAAATGTCAATTAACTGCTGTATGATCCTTAGTCAAAGTCGGCTTTGGCCATGGCTGCAAAAAATGTCAGCAACATTACTTGAATGGCAACCTTGGAATCACATTTTCCTGCTTTTCCCACATTCATTTCGTCCCACAGTCCTTCCTTTGCCGTGGACTCTAGGCAGTCCGCAAAGTCCAGAAGCCCCAGTGTCTTCATTTATAAAAACCAAGACAAAACACCCAGCTTGTGGGATCGCAGTGAAAGCTGCACAAGGTAAAGTACATAAAGGTTCTGGGGCAGGACGATTTTACTCAAGAACCCTAGTTACCCTTCAGCTCCTGACATAGCAAATCCAGATTTTGGTCTGGATTTCAAAGTGCCTCAAACTGGTCCCAGTGGCGCAGGCCTGTAATCCCAGCACTCAGGAGGCTGAGGCAGGAGGATCGTTGCGAGTTGGAGGCCAGCCTGGGCTACAAAGTGAGCTCAAGGCCAGCCTGAACTGCATAGTGAGACCCTGTCTCAAAAAAAAAAAAAAAAAAGTCTGCCTCAGAATGACTACACTCACCTCATTCAGTCTGCTTTATCTCTTACCTTGCCTGACAAACTTTCTGTTCGTCTCAGAACATGTGCAGCTTTCCTTTTGTCTCTGCTCCCTTGTGCACAGCTCTTTTTTTTGTACCAGGAATCAAACTCGGGGCCTCGAGCCTGCCAGACAGGCACATGTGCCGCTGAGCTACGTCCCCAGCTGTCCACATCTGTAAAACTTAGGCTAGGTTCACTCGTCTCCACGAAGGCATCCCCGGTTACTGCTTACACTTGCATTGTTCCTTTCTTTCTGTAAACTGCTGTTCGGTTGCGTGTATTACATTGTATGATACTGTGTGAATTCTATGACACTCGCTAGATTTCCCCTTGCATCTAAATTCTAAGCCTGCTGAAAACACAGAGCGTGTCTTAATTTCTGCTGTATCTCATATCCCCCGAAGGACCTAGCCAAGTCGGAAGAGCTCATAGCAACTGTTCAACAAATACTTGTTGCCTGGTGGCAGAAAATAAGTTCACAAGAAAACCGTGTATTAGGGTCCCTGTTAGAAACTGTTTTCATAACACTGCTAATACTTAATCCATACGGTAGCACAAGAGACAGATGCAGCATTTGCTGTATGTAACAAAACTGAGTTAAAGTTACGCTGTGACGCACCCGGGATTTCCTGGTAAGTAGCCTCACTGACCGCAGGCCCGACCTGTCACTGTGGTTCATTCTCTGTAAGGCTGCCAGAATGATTTCTCTGAATCTAACATGGGATTCTCGCGTTCCAGTTACCGTGGTTTCCCATTTGTCATAGAGTGAAAGCCCACAAAACCTCCGTATTCACCATTCTGCGGTGACAGGGGCCTTCTCTACCTTAGGCGGGCTCAGCTCTGCAAGCCTGCTGCAAGCCCACGGCCTCTACACTGCAATGTTCTGCCCTGGCTCTTGCTCCTTCCTGCCACTGAAGCCTCAGCTTGGGTGTCACCTCCACACTAAGAAAATAACACTTGTTTAAATTAACCCTCCCTCCCGTTACAGGTCATCACATCTGGTTTTATTTTTTCTGTGGCATCTATTAACATCTCATTATCTTAGCTGGGTGAGGTGGCGCATGCCTACAATCCCAGCACTTGGGAGGCTGAAGCAGGAGGATCTCAGTGAGTTTCAGACCAGCCTGGGCTACATAGGGAGTTCAAGGCCAGCCTGAACTACATAGCAAGACTCTGTCTCAAAAAACAAACAAAAAACACAGATTATCTTATTTGTTACTTGTATGTGGCTTGTCTCCATAGGATGTAGACCTCATAAAAGCAGGGGTTTTGTCTGCCCTATTCATATCTGTATTCCAAGTCCCTAATGAGAGTATCTGATTTATATGATAGGCTCTTTTTTTTAAGCTCTTAATAAATATTTTTGAATAAAGTAGCTGAGTGAAAACGGACTAAAGCCATGGGTGTTTGCCTCTTAGGCTGGTATAACTTCTAGTGACTTCACTGAACCTTTTCATGAAAGCTGTACCTTTGGAACTACAAGAAGAGTTGATGTTCAGAATAATGACATTAAAATGCACTGTAATATCCTCTCTAATCAAAGAAAAACTTCAGTTCAATAAACTAAACTAATTAAAGCAGAGATGTCATAGTATATTACTATATTAATACATTTAGAAAGATTTCCAACTAAAAAGACTTTCTGCTTTTCTCTGTAGTTAACCAGAAAATTAAATTAACCCAGAGATCTTCATCCCCCAAAAGCCCTTGTTAATTGGGATTGTTCTATAAATCTCTATTACTAGCAGAGTTTGTCCTCTGTCTCATTACCCTGTTTACGGGGCAGTCTGAGCAGGGTGTCTTTGCTCATGTGCTGCTGCCTGTGTCCCAGTGAGAAGAAAAGTATTTCCTGGATTCTCATTTTCTCCCCTATGGTTCGAGACATGGACATATTTTATGCTATGAGTATAACAACTTAGTTCCTTATATAAGTTCCTTGTTTCAGGATGAGCCGGGCTTGTGGCGCACACCCGTAATCCCAGCACTTGGGAGGCTGAGGCAGGGGGATCGTTGCAAGTTCAAGGCCAGCCTGGGCTACCAAGTGAGCTCAAGGCCAGCCTGAACTGCATAGTGAGACCCTGTCTCAAAAAGACAAAGAAAAAAAGTAAGATGAAAAAAAAACGGAACACATAAAGTAAGGATGATATTACTGACTTGGCTATTAAGTACAATAATTAAATGCAAGATCTATTTAAAATAAAAGGTGTAATGCTTCACAGCATTTGTTGTAACAGGAAGATGGAAAATAACCTAAAAGTCCTTCTGTAAGGAATAGATTATATCCATGCAGCGGGCTACTGTGCCGAGATGAAACATGAGGCCTCTGTTTACCAGCACAGTATGGAAAGATCTCTGAGTGAAAAAAACACAGCGCAGAGCAGTCTGGGCAGTATGAACCCTTTAAAAACTGAAAGCGTCCTGTGGTTTTAGAGTATCCACCAAGTTGTGCGATCATCACATCAGCTTAATCAATTTAGGACATTTTTATCATCCAAGAAAGAGACTCGTAAGGATTAGTAACTCCCTCCGCCTCCCCTCCCCCATACACATGCACCCCCACCTCGCCCACCCTCTCCTCCCAGCCCGACCCCCGGCGCCCCCAGTCAATGACTTACCTACTTCCCACCTCTAGGCTCTTTCTTACCTATCTGCAGTTATTTACCCTTCTACCAACATCTCCTTTGTCCCTTTTCCCTAACCAGCCCAGCCTCTGGTAGCTGCCATTCCACTTTGTCCTCCCAGAACACCAGCTTCTTTTTTTGTCCTTTTGAGACAGGGTCTTGCTATGCAGTTCAGGCAGGCCTTGAGCTCACTTTGTAGCCCAGGCTGGTCTTGAACTTGCAAGGATCCTCCTGCCTCAGTCTCCCGAGTGCTGGGATTACAGGTGTGTGCCACCACACCTGGCGGCGACACCAGCTTCTTTTTTTTTGGTACCAGGAATTGAACCCAGGACCTTGCACTTGCCAAGCAGGCACTTATGCCACTGAGCTATATCTGCAGCCTGACACCGGCTTCTTTTTTTTTTTTTTTTTTTTTGACACCGGCTTCTTTAAATCCCATGTAGGAATGAGATCATGTGGTATTTGTCTTTCTGTGCCTGACTTACCTCGCTGAGTTAATGTTCTCTAGTTTCATCCAAGCTGTCACAAGTGACAGAATATTTTGGTTTTTTTTTTTAACTGGCTGATGAGTAAGTATTCCACTGTGTGTATATACCCCATGTTTGTTTGTTTTTCCCAATACTAGGGATTGAAACCAGAGCCTTCACACTAAGCTATGTCCTCAGCCCCTTTTCGTTTTTTTGAGACAGAATCTTGTTTAATTGCCTGGGCTGGGCTCCAACTTGTGATCCTCCTGCCTCAGCCTCCCAGTGTGCTGGGATGGAGAGCCATACCACCATGCCAGCTAGAACATGTTCTGTATCTATTCATCGGTTGATGGACACTGAGAGAGGCCTTAGCAACCGTAACTAGTACTACAGTAAATATCAGAGTGAGAAGTCTCTCTTCAAAATCCTGACCCCATTTCCTTTGGATGTGCAGCTAGCGCTGGGCTTGCTGACTGCTCTCCGCTGCAGTTGGAGTCCTGTGAGGCACCTCCATACAGTTTCCTGTTCTCATACGCTGACTTCTGTCCTCGCCAGCACTGTGTAAGGGTTGCCTTTCCCACATCCTCAGCAGCACTTGTTATCTTTTGTCTTTTTTATTTGTTTGTTTGGTTGTCTTTTTGAGACAGGGTCTCGTTGTGCAGTTCAGGCTGGCCTTGAGCTCACCATGTAACCCAGGCTGGCCTCGAATTCACAACAATCCTCCTGCCTCAGCCTCCCGAGTGCTAGGATTACAGGCGTGCACCACCACACCTGGCATCTTTTGTTGCATTCTAGCGAGGTTGAGGTGCTATCTTGTGGTTTTCATTTGCTTTTCGTTGGTGATGCTGAGAATTCCTCCCGCAATCTCTTGGTCCTTTGTAGGTCTTCTTTTGAGAAATGTCTGCTCAGATCTTTCACACACTTTCCGGGAAGCTTATTTCCTCGTCCTTGGGTCGCTTGTGTGTTTTGGATATCCGCCCCGTATCAGGTGAAGAGTTTGGAACTATTTTCTCCCACCCTGTGGGTCGTCTCTCCCATCTACCGATTTGTTCCCTTTGCTGTGCAGACGCATCTAGGTTAATGTACCCTTTTTTGCCTAGTTTTGGAAAAAAAATGCCCATGTTTTTAAAAAAAAATCACTGCCCATGCCACCGTCTTGGTGTAACCCTCTGATGTCGAGTTATACCTTCCTTCATATAAAGGAAAAAATAGGAATGTTATGCCTACAAGTGCAGAGCGAAATTGAAGGATGTATAAGAAAGCCGTAACCAGATAGGGAAGAAGAAGCAATGCAAACCAGCTGAACAGGAGAGGAGGAAAGGAGTTTTCAAATAGCACACTTTTTTTGAACCATATGAATATATTACCTTTTCAGAACGTTAAATTAGAACAAACAAGCACAACTAAAAGCAAATTGTGATTTTGGACTAAATCCTGTACGGGATGAAAGAAAATCTCTATTTAACTAGAACAGCTAACAAAACTGGAATGTGGACGACAGATCCGATAAATGTTGTCTAAGTGCACGAACTATACCGTGGTTACCTAACAGAATATTTCTGTTTTTGGGAAATGTACACTGAAGTGCTGAGGAGTAAAGGGCAAAGTCTACAGTTTATGCTCAGAAGGTTGGAAGGAATAATAATGTGTGTATCAGAGGAAATGATAAGCAGTGTGGCAAATGTTTCAATGTGGCATGGTGGCACATGCCTGTCATCCCAGCACTTTGGGAAGCTGAGGCAGGAAAGTTCCAAGTTCCAGTCTCTCCTGGGCAATTAAGTGAGAGCCTGCCTCAAGTAAAAAAAAAAGTAGAGAGGGCTGGGATTATAGAGCTCAGTGAGAAGGCCCTGGGTCCAGTCCCCGATACCAAAATTAAAAACTTGGTAAATCTATTTTAATGTTACATGGGAGTTTCTATTTTTCTTAGAACTTTCCTGCTAGTTGAAATTCTTGCCAAACTAACCAGATATGGTGGCACATACCTACAATCCCAGCACTCAGGAGGCTAAGGCAGGAGGATCACAAGTTCAAAGCCAGTCTGTACAACTTAGTGAAACCCTGCTCCCAAAAATAAGTAAATAGTTTTCAAACAAAAGGTTTAAAAAGAACCAAGTAAACCTTAACACGCTTTAAATTACTTCATTACATGGAATGGCCAAGATACAAGAACTTCTCTTAAGCATTTTAAATGTTCTGACTTTGACATCCTCATAATTATCACTTTCTGGTGAAGCTTTGCCATTACTTTTCTGTGTGTTTTGTCACTGAGTCAGAGGCAGATGGTGGCTTCATTATACCTTAATTTGTTTTTGTTTGCTTGGGTTAGTGGGTTTTGTTTGTTTGTTTGTTTGTTTGTTTTTTGACCTTTTGAGACAAGGTCTCTCTATGCAGTTCAGACTGGCCTTGAGCTCACTTTGCAGCCCAGGCTGGTCTCAAATTTACCACAATCCTCCTGCCTCAGCCTCCAGAGGGCTGGGATTACAGGCATGAGCCACCCCGCCCAGCTTGTTATACCTTAATTTGGTTGTTTGTTTGTTTATTTGTAAGTTTGTTTTGAGACGGGTCTCAACATGTAGTTCAGGGTGGCCTTAAATGCACTATGTAGCCCACACTGGCCTCAGACTTGCAGTGATCCTCCTGCTTCAGCCTCCCTAGTGCTGTTTATCTTGCTCTTGAAGAATAGCTGTCTACCTGCCATTCAACCTGCCATAGATCTTCTTCAGTTATGGTTTCTCTACAATTAGAGGCTGCATCAGTGTCAAAGCATAGCATTTCAAACTCCTTTGAAGTCTGTCATCCCAGCACCATGGGAGGCTGAGGCAGAAGAATCGAAAGTTTGAACCCAGCCTACCTAACTTAGTTGTTTACAAAGGGGCAAGAATGTAGCTGAGTGTGAAGGCCCCATATTCAACCCCCAGTACTTAAGAAAAAAAAAAAAATATTTGAGAATATTAATTATTTTGAGGTTTTATATATGTGTATAATACTAAAATATAGAATGAATTTAGTAGTTGTAAGGATATAGAAACATTTAATCCAATTACTTGGCACTGAGTCAACTTTTTAAAATGAAATATTGTAGTTGAGAGAGCATTCCTTGTTGGGCGCGGTGGCACACACCTATAATCCCAGCAGTCGGGAGGCTGAGGCAGGAGGATCTTTTCAAGTTGGAGACCAGCCTGGCCTACAAAGTGAGCCCAAGGCCAGCCTGAACTGCATAGCGAGTCCCTGTCTCAAAAAGACGAAAAAAAAAAGAGAGAGAGAGTGCATCTGTACAAACACCACCCTCTCTGCTGTGACAGACTTGGTATCATTGATTGGTGGAGGTGTTTCCTTTCTAGCTAGACTGGCTTCTTCGGTCAGATTGGGTGATGACCTTGAGTCACACTCAAGTGAAGAGCAAATTATTTGCTTAAACTATCCAGAGAATATCTGCAATTGATCTTTTTTTTTTTTTTTTGGTACCGGAAATCAAACTCAGGACCTTGCGCTTGCTAGGCAGGCCTTGTGCCGCTGAGCTGTATTCCCGCCCCTAAAGTTGATCCATCTTTTTAAAGCAAGATGAATTGCATTATTTTGCATGAAGTGTCCTGATAGTCTTATCTAATCAGCTAAATTGTTAATGCCGATTGCATGTCTGCCTGGAGAAGCTCAGGACGGAAGTGGTTTTATAGAAGCCTGGAGGCCAGGTGTGGTTGCCTACACCTTTAATCCGAGCACTCGGGAGGCTGAGGCAGGGGCACTGCTGCAAATTTGAAGCCAGCCAGGACTACATAGTGAGTTCAAGGCCAGTCTGAGTTACATAAGGAGACTCTCAAAAGAAGCAAACAAAAGAAGACAGAAAGCTAGTTTCTGTGCCTGTGAGCAGGGCACAGTGTTCCCATTCCCTGCGCGGGGCTGGCACAGGTGCATAACACAGCCCGTTCCTTCCTTCTGTCCTTCCGTCCTTCCGTCCTTCCGTCCTTCCGTCCTTCCGTCCTTCCTCCGCCCTCCACCTCGTGATCGGCCCCTCCCCTTGAGAAACGTCCGCATGTAGGAACAAAGGGAGGGGACCAAGGGTTGGGGAGGGCGGAGGGTTGGAAAAGGCACTGAAGTGTGCTGGTAGGTGCGCCACCGCCACCCACGGAACGTAAACGTTCTGTAGCAGTACCCTCACGTTAGGAGAAAAGCCCGGTTCCGCTGCTGGCCCGCCGCCGCTGGAGAGCCCGTTTCTTACTTAAGAAAGGTGGGCGGCAGGGAGTCTCGGGAGTGAGGGTTTCGGGCTTCACCGGCTGAAGAGCGCCCCTGCTTCAGAGGGTCTTGAGGTTTCGTGAACTTGTCTGGAAGCTTTCGTCCGCTAACATGTCTAGAGACACTCGTGGAACAGGTCGTGTCGGGCAGTATTGTCACCCATTTGTGTCATCTTTGTTTTAACAGTTCTGTAAACCGGCTTAGAGCAGCACCTTTCAGAACCTTAGAAGGCACAAAAAGTGTAACTGAATTTAAACGTTGCAAACGCTGTTTACTCTTCCTTCGATGACCCAGAACACATTTCAGGACCTTGCCGATTTTCAGGATTATTATTTTGAAAGGAATTTTCTTCATCAGTGCTCTATAGGAGAGGCTGCTTTGTATCTACACAGAACTGATGGTACAGCTCCTACATAGGTAATATATACTATCTGTACTAGTAAATATGACAGGTAGAAAGTAATTCGACTTTATATTTCAGGAAATTTAAATATGACAACAAAAGATATATGGGCCGGGGATATAGTTCAGCGGTACAAGCGCCTGCCTGGCAAGCTCAAAGTCCTGAGTTGGATTCCCGGTACCAAAAAAAAAAAAAAAAAAAAAAGATATAATGTAACAATGACCAACTCACAGATACCCAGAAAAAACTGTTGTAAAACTGCATTAATTTAGAATTTTCTGAGGTTTAGACTATTTTAGTTTTTTTTGTTTTTTTTGTTTTTTTTTTTTTTCAGACAGGGTCACTATGCAGTTCAGGCTGGCCTTGAGCTCACTTTGTAGCCCAGGCTGGTCTCAAACTTGCAAAGATCCTCCTGCCTCAGCCTCCCAAGTGCTGCGATTACAGGCATGCACCATCACGCCCAGCTGGTTTGTTCTTAAGAACAAAGTTCAAAATAATTTCTTCCACTATGAATTAGATTTTATTCCTAAATAAAACCTTATCTAGCCAACACTGCAGCACATGCCTGCAATCCTACCAAGGGGAAAAAAAAAATCCTACCAAGGGGGCTGAAGCAGGAGGATCACTAGGAGGTTGAGGCCAGCCTGGGCTACACAGTAAGTCTCAGACCAGTCAGAGTACATAGCAAGACTCTGTCTCAAAACTACAAATAAAAATCTATGAAATAAAAATGAAAAACTTTTTCAAACATAGAACCTTAGGAATTATATCTAATTATAATTTACTTACCATTTATAATTATTTAAAAACCTGTGCAGTTACTCATTCTTATTTAAAATGTTTTACAGATATGTTATATCATTACATAATGTACCCTATTATTAATAGTAATGGTATCAGGCTGAGCATGGTGCCGCACACATAATAGCAGCATTCGGGAGGCTTTTTTTTTCTCTCTCTCTTTTTTTCCTTTTTTTTTTTTTTGAGACAGGGTCTCGCTATGTAGTTCAGGTTGGCCTTGAGCTCACTTTGTAGCCCAGGCTGGTCTCGAACTCACAACGATCCTCCTGCCTCAGCCTCCTGAGTGCGGGGATTACAGGCATGTGCCACCATGCCCAGCTCATCCCCAATTATTTCTAATAAAGCCTGTTTACATCTCCTTTTTTTCAGGTCCATGTTGCCATATGTACTATAAACTCTCTAGAAAGTTTAATTGTGTATATTTATGCCATAACTTCCAGTCAATCAAAATGTTAACCACCTCGTGTTCCAGAGTGTGGAAAGTGCAGTTACTAAGTGTGAATGTATGCTTCTGGCGTGAGAGTCTTCTTAGTAGTCAAAGGGATCACTAAGTAAGCGGGTCCTCTTCTCTTCCTGAAGGTGTCCATTTTTGCCTCTTGTTGAAAGTATCCAATTACAGTAAGCAGCGAAAGATAGAATGTTCTTTGTATGATTGTTAGGATTATTTATTCGGATGTTTTTAAGGTTCCCAAGATCTCCTCTTACTCCTGCCTTGATCTTAGGGGAGACCGAAGTTGGAGAGTCATTAACCCTGTCTGTCCCCATAAGAAATATAAATTTGGGATTACAGAAATTCCACCCCCAATAAAAAGAAGAAAACACTGCCCAATCACTTGCAGATGTCCTCTAAGCCAGACTTCATCACAGATAACTCCAGAACTACCGTGTGCCAAGTAGAAAGTATGACATTAGCTTACTCTGTAGTCAAAACAAGCCCGGGTCCAGCCCGCCGCGGACAAGCCCGCCGCAGGCCGCACGCTGTCCTGCGGTTCCGCCCAGGCATCTGGGGTCGCTTCCCTGGGTTAGCTGACCGTGCCTCCTTAGCAGGAGAGTCACCAGATTAGGTCATTTGCAAGAAGCCCACAAAATTAATAGTGCCAGACACGGGCATGAAGTCCTGGGACAGAGTAGCGGGCAGGTTTTTATAGTACCGTTGTGATTTTCTGTAGAAAAGCACCAAAGACTCATTATTTATATTTTTTAAATTTATAGCTCTTTAGCTATGCCCAAGATTTCACTGCCATGAGTGCAGTCAAGCTTGAAGCTTTATTAAAGACCGTGATCCAATCCACACAAGCACTCCTTTAGCGCATAGTTTCTGCTCAGTCATTTGCATTGGCCAAAAAGACACTACGGCCATCTATGATCACACCAGAACTGTGAGCTACCCAGGTGTAACTCTCACAAGTCATGTAGAGTGTCTGTGTGCTGAAAATTACAGAGCACCCGAGCATGGTGACACATGCCTGTAATCCCAGCACCCTGGGAGGCTGAGGCAGGAGGATCGTTGCAAGTTTGAGACCAGCCGGGGCTACAAAGTAAGCCCAAGGCAAGCCTGAACCGCATAGCGAGACCCTGTCTCAAAAAGACAGAAAGAAAAAGAAAATTACAGAGCAATACTGCTTGCATGTGACTTCGTATGTTGGTTTCCAAGTGTTCCAGTGGAGGATACGGAGTTCTTGTCGTGTCTCTCTGAATGGTGGCTGTGGAAGGAGCATCCAACTTTACCTCGTTGAGCTTGTCCTCTGCACTGAGCATAGCAGAGAGAAGTCAGTCTGCCTTTCTTTGGCTCTCGTTGCAGAAAGTGAAGTCACCGCTTTTCCTGTCTTGGATCAGGACCAGAAGGGAATTGTTGACACCAACGGAGCTGGAGATGCATTTGTTGGAGGTACAGACACACTTCTTTCACATTTACTTAGAAGTTCAACGTTTTAACCCTTGTCTCTGCAGCACAGCCAAGATTTATTAACTTAATAACTTCGAATTTCTTCTTTTAAATAATTAACTCCTAACGTTCTTTCCATCTGCCACTACCATTGTGAGTATTGAGGGGATTGTACTGCAGGACAAATGTGTCTTTGGCAATGATGATTTGCTGTTATGCCACACCCCAGTCATTTTCACAAGATTAATTGTGTCTGTCAGAATACCGCGTAAGCGCGCTGCATCACGTACAGTAGATGGTACGTTCGGAGCCCTTTGGGCCGAGATGTGAACCCATCCTTGTTCTTTAAAACAAATCGCGCTGAATGCTAACCAGCACACTAACGGCCAAGGCGGATGTCTTCCATCCTTTGGTTACACATGTTTCCAACACAGCGGTGGGTGTTTATCCCTAAAAAGGGTTGAAGTTTGGCCTAATTTAGACTCAGGACAAACTAGCCAGTTTGATAAGGACTAGATCATTGTACGAATGAGTACTCAAAAGTAAGATCATGACAGAAGATTTTTAGCTTGCGGACTGAGACTGATCTGAAATCCTATTCAGAGGGTTTTTGATGAGTCTAACTTCCTTGTACTTAAAGTGTGGTTAAGCTAGGTTAGCTTTCCCTGGAAAGCGCTCGGTTCCTCAGAGACAGCCCGAGGGTCTCCCCATCTCTGTTTCTCTCTCATCGCGACGAGCAAGGTAGAAAAAAAGGCACATAGAGCCAGCCACTGCTCCCTTCCTGCAGGATGCTGTGACTCATGCGAATCTTACTTTTGTTTGTATGTTAATTTTAATATTTTTAACAGTCTTTTATTTTAACGATCTTTGCACCAAAATAAAATTGTCTTTTTTTTTCCTGTAACCACTCAGGCCCCATTTTTTGAGGGGGTGGGTGGTTTCCAGCACTGGGAATCGAACTTACGACCTTGTGCTTGCCAGGCAGGCGCTGTGCCGCTGAGCTAAATCCCCAGCCCCTCATACCCCATTTTAAATGAACTGTAGCACACAGGACACCCCATGCCCTGTATTCTCTGGGAAGAGTACATGCAAAAGACAGCATTCGGTTTCACTATCAAGCTTGCATTTTTAATTTCTTTCCTCTGAACTATATCATAGGTACTTTTAGAATATTTTGCTGCTAATTTTCCTATTCCATGCTTTTCAGACCTATAAATCTAAAAATATTGTACTCCTGCTGGGTGTGATGGTACACACCTGTAATCCCAACACTCGGGAGGCTGAGGCCGGAGGATCGCTGAAAGTTTGAGGCCAGCCTGGGCTACAAAGTGAATTCGAGGCTAGCCTGAACTGCAGAGTAAAACTCTGTCTCAAAAACACTATATAAATAGATAGATAGATAGATAGATAGATAGATAGATAGATAGAGATAGAGATATATACGTATGTGTGTATATGTGCATATACATATATCTGCATATATTTTTTATTCACAATTAAGCCATATTATACAATACATTAAGGATGATAGTGGTTTCCTCCCTTACCCCCTCCCCTGGTCCTGCAGATTGAACCAAGGGCTTTACCACTGAGACAAGGGCTCCACCACTGAGCTACGTCTCTAGCCCTTTTTCTATCTTTTAAGACAGCATCTCTAAACTGCCCAAGCTGGTCTGGATCCTTCTGCCTCAGCCTCTCCCATCGCTGGGATTACAGATACAGGCCGATGCACCAGGCAAGGAAACAGGAGCAATTTCCTGGTTGAAAATTGATTAAACCAAGAATCATAGTTCAAAACCTTAGGCACCTGTACCCTGTGTGTGCATCACTCAAGTACGTTAGGATCTTTGAAATAAATATTCTATTTCATTAACAATCCGTAGGACTCAAAGGCCGTCGTAGAGACGATGGTGACCCGGGGCACCACCCCGTCTGGTCCAAGGGCTCTGGGCCTCCCGGCCCTGCAGTGATGCTGCCTCACTGCCCGTAACGCCGCCAGGGCTGCGCGCAGACGCTGAGGACCAAAGAGGCTCTCTCAGGGCACTGGGGCAGCACAGGGCGCGCTCGCTCCCAGCCGTACTGCGGCTGCAGAGATCAGTGACTCCATCAAAGCAGCTGGAATTTTCGTGAGAGGATTGTCTGCTTGTTGTATCCCTCTCCAGTTACCTAACCTCACTGTATTTACTGTTGAGGTGTAGTTAGGTAAGTAAAAAGGAAACAGGCCTGGGAACAGGAGTCCACGCTTTTTTTCTCTTTGGGAAAGGAACAGATAGTGAATAGTTTAATTTTTGCAAGTGACATACAGGTTATACTGCTTATTCTCTTGTGTCATATATTTGCTTGCTTGGACTTTTCTGGGTGTTTTTTTAAATTATTTTATAATATTTTTAAAATATAAAAACTGAAGCCGGGCATGGTAGCACATGCCTGTAACCCCAGCACTTGGGAGGCTGAGGCAGGAGGATGGTTAGGAGTATGAGGCCAGCCTGGGCTGCAAATTGGGCTCAAGGCCAGACTGAACTGCATAGAAAAAGAAACACACACACACACACACATATATATACTTATAGACTTTAACTTGGTATGGTAGTGCGCATCTGAAATGCTAGCACTCGGGCGGCTGTGGCAGTCGGATCACCATGACTTTGAAGCCAGCCTAGGCTATATGGTGAGTTCAAGGCCATAGACTAAATAGTGAGACCCTGTCTCAGACAAACAAACAAACAAACAAAACAATAGGTGTAGACCTTCCTTTGCTTTCTAGCTGCACAGAAACCAGACCACTGGCCAGATCCAGCGCATTGGCTCTAGGTCGCCAGCCCTGTGGAAGCACTGGTGGATTCCCTGCTTCGTTCCCAGCAGATCTCGATTTCTCTGCAGAGACTAAAAAAAGTAGAAGGCGGGCTCAAACTGGTAACCCCTCAGCTAGTAGCCGTTTTTCTCATTTTAAACATACGCTGACCAGTTCCCGGGATAATCAGATCTTTTTTTTTTTGGTATCGGGAATCGAACTCACGACCTCGCGCTTGCCAGGCAGGCGCTTTGCGCTCCTGAGCTAAATCCCCAGCCCATGATAATCAGATCTTGAAAACCTGGGCCATGCAATGAGATAAGCACATTAGTTTACGGAATTCTCGCACTGGGATACTCAGCACATTCTACATATATCCTGCATATTGTACACTAATGCTCGATCGTTTCACATATACTAACTAATTCCATGTTCCGAAAAATCCTCGTGCGAGTGTTTTTTTAACTCTGTTTTACTGATGAGCAGACCAAGCGAGGGAGCAGTTGCAGAGCCTGCCTGTGGTCTCGTAGCGGGACAGCCACAGAAGCAGGGCTCAAGCCCAGGCAGTCTGCTCTGGAGAAAGGGCTTCCTCCTTTCAGATATCCGGGGAAAGCGCATCATTAGAAGGGAGAGAAGCACACAGGCCTGGCCTCCTGACGAAAGCTACTTTCTGTCAAAGAGAATCTTCCTGTTATCTGCATAGATTGAGGGGGGCTTTTATTGTCTGAAAGGGTGCTGAGCACTGTGAGGTAAAGTTACTGCATGAAAGAAACCTAAACAGCAGAAGCAAAGGACTGTAGTCTGCGGTGACTCCGAACCCACAGCTTTTGCTAAGTAGCAGAATCGGTTGCACTACCGAGATAGAGAAACTGCATCATGAACTTGCTCGGTTCACATGGAATCCAAATAGGCAGAGTTTTGTATAAGGGGCGCTTATTAGCACCAGGCCAAGCTACCTGATGGATCCATCCTACAATGGAGATGGTCTTTGTTTTTTGAGACAGGGTCTCACTATGCAGTTCAGGCTGGTCTTGAACTCACTTTGTAGCCCAGGCTGGCCTCGAGCTCGCAATGATCCTCCTGCCTCAGCCTCCCGAGTGCTGAGATTACAGGCATGCGCCACCACGCCCAGCTTGGAGATAGACTTGTTAGTTTGAAATATTAAAAAAACAAAATCATTGACTAAAACCCCCTGCTTTCACCTCCGCACCACCAAGAATCTTTCTCCTGGAACTGGAAGTAACGCCAGCTGTTAAACTCCTGATTCTGAACACAAACAGAGAGGCCGTGACAACTTTTATATACACTAAGTAGGTTCTTTTTCTTTGCCTGATTAACATATCTCCTTTCTGAGTGACACATTCTATCTTTAGAGAGATAATATATTCATCCTGTTACTTTCCAGTTTTGCTGGCCTAAGAGTATTTCCATCTTTGTGACTTTGCATATCTGTACTCCAGCCTACTTTGTGGTGATTTAACTCTCTGAAGGACAGCAATTTTCTTTTCATGAATTTCAGGTTTTTGGATAAAGCATCCCTCTAGCTACCATGTGCTAATTACACAGCTCAGTACCAGAGGGCCATGTGTTTCTTTCATGCAGTTCAGAGATACACGACTGTATCAGGGATTTTCGTGTATAATGTCTAAATGAGCACCCCACATGTACATAAATTAAATTCGTAGTCCTATCTGTCTCAGGGGCTTAGTGACAGTGACAAATCCCCGAGCCCTGACAGGCACACGTCCTCGTTCCGTTTGGAGGTCTTAAGCACTTTGTAACCTTTGCTCTTTATTTGTCTCCGGCCGGTCCTGATGGAGCAGCGCTTTTCACGTTCTCCCTCCAAAGCCCGTGTGCTAGGATTGTACCTTTTGAAATAGAGACAATTCTATAATCTCTGAGTATGATTTCCTAATTTCCCAGGTCAGGAGAAGATTTCTTCTGTTGTCCTGCTGTGCTTTGTCACAGCAGGCCTGCCTTTTCATTTGGAACCCTCTTTGTCACTGCCATAGTAACAAATGGAAACATTGAGAACATTCTGTGACAGGCTCTGTCATTGTTCCCGGTGAAATCTCTTCCCCTGCGTCTTCCCAGTAAATGAAACTGAGAAGAAAAATCATAACAAATAACCTGAAAGGGGACCTAATCAATAGGTTCCCACTGGGCTGTCAATACCAGCCTGTGCTAATCTGCTGTGACTTAGGCGTATGTTTTATGTGAGCTGTAAGTATATGGACTGCACCTACAAGTCACCTTGAGGCTGAAAGTGAGTGTACCTCTGCCGGATTCGGTGCGTGCACAGTATACAACTCGGGTCAAAGCCTGAAGACCTCACCGAAGGACCAACACCCGTAGCGTAACAAAGCCTTCATTAAATACGGCAAAGAGCCCAGCTACTACTTAGAAGTGACAGGGAAGTAACTGTGCTACCCCCGAGTACTTTCAGCTTTTCAAAATTCTCATCCCAGCTTTGTAAGAGGAACTGTCATGCAGGATTACCCATGATGACACAAATGGCCACTCACAAGCTCAGTGTAAATAATTATCCTATTTCCCATCTCATAAAAAGAAATAGGAATTTTGCTCTCTGATTCATGTTTAGAAAAGATTTTTGGTTTTAAACAAAAAATTGTTCCAAGAACAAAGCTGCTGCTGCTTCTTTATGTAGCACCTGCCTATACTTCTGAGAGTCTCAGAAATTCTCTCACTATCCATATTTCCTATCATCAGTATTTTCATTTGTTCCCAGATATTTGTAGCTCCCTCTCTCATTTTGTTTTTTTTTTTCCTTGAGACAGGGTCTCGCTGTGCAGATCACAATGGCTTTGAATTCACTATGTAGCCCAGGCGGACACTGAACTCATGGTGATCCTCCTGCCTCAGCCTCCAAACTGCTGAGATTACAGGCATGCATCACCACACCCAGTTCCTCCCTTCATTCCTTTTTTTTTTCTTTTTTTTCTTTTTCTTTTTTTTTTTTTTTTTTGTCTTTTTGAGACAGGGTCTCACTATGCAGTTCATGCTGGCCTTGAGCTCACTTTGTAGCCCAGGCTGGCCTCGCAACAATCCTCCTGCCTCAGCCTCCTGAGTACTGGGATTACAGGCATATGCCACCACACCTGGCTCCTTCCGTTGTTCTTAATTGTAGAAAATAACTTGGTGAGTGCCTAACACATTGTCCCTCACACTTCTTTACTCAGAAGCCAGAATGAGATCCACTGTCTGCTAGGGGTTCGCTCGGTTGGGACCATAGTGGCAGCCGCCTGCTGGTAAACAACCACCCATCAGCACCTTGCCTGGTGTGTGTGCTACTGCAGGAATCTCTTCTGTGTTTCATTCCTTACGCAGAACTTTGCCTTGAAACCATCAAATGAAGCATGAAATTGACTTGGTAATGAAGAATATGAAATATTCACCACAGAGAGCAGATCAGGCTCGTGGAAGGGAAGGGAAAAGCTATTCACACCCGCAGAGCCACAGGGTGCCACATTACGTGCTACACCAGTGCCACAAATCCAGACACTCAGAGGAGCTGAAGCTGGACTAGGACCAAGTTTCAAGAACCCTGCCAGGGCTTACTTCAGCCACTGGTAGTTACAAGAGGTAAAGATCTTCCTTCTCTAGCTATCACACACACACAAAAGAGAGAGAGAGAAATCACTTGGACTCATGAAATACAGTCTGATTTTAGGGTGAGGGTGGAATGTCTCATAAAATACAGATGATCCCTCTGAGATCTAATATCACAGATGACCTCCATCAAAAAGCACTTGTAAATGGGGGACGGAATTCAAAGGGCCTTATCTTCCGGGAATTTGGATACGACAGACGATGCAAGCCGCGTTACAGTACCAGACAGCAAAGCTCAAATATGAACCTTCGCTTCCCCATATTTGAAGATTATCGGAAGGTGTTTATTTCAAGAAAAATGATGTTGATATGAAAAGATTTTATTTAGTGGCAGAGGGCCAGAGGAACTGGCATAAATAACATTGCTGAAGTTCGTTTTCTTACGCTAGTGACATGACAAAATACATATGCATTAGTTTCCTGACCTAGAATAGCACTGAACCAATCGGAAATAACTTGAATCCTACAGTACAGGCAGTGACATGGACCCGGTCAGTTTCAGTGGCCTTCTGTGCCCGACTCAGACAATACTAGTTCGTTTTCGGTGTGTAACTAACCACCTCCCGAACTGAGTGACCTAAAACAAATATTCCTTCATTTACTGCTATAAATCTGTGGGTTGGCAGCTGGGCCAAGGCTCAGCTGGACAGTGCCCGTGGGATTAAGTCATTTGCCAAGATCACATTGCAAGCCCGGATTCAAACTCAGAATCTGATCCAAAAGTTCTTGGCCCTCCGCACTTTTGTTATTTTACCTTCTATTACTCAGTCATCTCCTTTTCCTCTCCAAGAGCACAGAAAAGTAGCCAAAGTGGTTTTCTAACCGCTGGTCTCCCTACAGGTGCCAGCCTATCATATAACAGAGTTTTCATTAGTCAACATCAATGAAAAAAGGTAGCAATATAGGTAAGTTTTCGTCAAGCAAAATATACTGAATTTTAAACTTTTCTCAATTTTAAACTTGTTCTTTCTATTGAAGAGAAGTTAAATTATCCTTTACTAATAATGTAGCCAGGCGTAGTGGCACACGCCTGTAATCCCAGCACTCGGGAGGCTGAGGCAGGAGGATCATTGTGAATGCGAGGCCCGCCTGGGCTACAAAGTGAACCCAAGGCCAGTCTGAACTGTATAGCAAGACCCTGTCTCAAAAAGACAAAAAAATAAATAAATAAAATAATGTAGATGCTGGGCCGGGGATATAGCTCAGTGGCATAGCGCCTGCCTGGCAAGCACAAGGTCCTGAATTCGATTCCCAGTATCAAAAAGAAATTACATAAATAAATAATAGCTTTCTAAAAATGTAGATGCTGGCGGGCATGGTGGCGCATGCACTTGGAAGGCACTAGGCAAGTACTTCACCACTGAGCTACATCTTCAGCATCTGTGACATTTTTATTCCCACCTATTCCCACCACTCGGGAGGCTGAGACAGGAGGATCATGGTAAGTTCGAGACCAGCCTGAGCTACAAAGTGAGCTCAAGGCCAGCCTGAACTGCATAGCAAGACCCTGTCTCAAAAAAAAAAAAAAAAATGTAGATGCTGATAACAGCTTTTTAAAAAATATTCTTACTAGCAAATTTAAAATTTGACAATCTTGGGCCGGGGATATAGCTCAGCGGTACAAGCGCCTGCCTGGCAAGTGCAAGGTCCCGAGTTCAATTCCCGGTACCAAAAAAAAAAAAAAAAATTAAAATTAAAAAAATTTAAAATTAATAAAATAAAATTTGACAACCTTATGTTTATCCCTAAAATTTTGGGGGGAACATTTCAATGTTCTGTGAAATCTAAAGTTCTGTGAATTAACAATTCCATAGTATGTTTATCTATGAATTCTACATTACTAGGTTAGTTTTTTATGGCCCTAAAATGAAGATTTTGGTCCTTTAAAGGGTGTTATATTTCTGGGTAAGTTTATCTAATATCCACCCTATTTCTTCACATAAAATCTTCTGGATGATACTTTATAGGTGGGAATAAAAATGTCACAGAGGCTGAGGCTGTAGCTCAGTGGTAAAGTACTTGCCTAGCACCTATGAGGGCCTGGGTTCAATCCCAGCACCACAAGAAAATAATAATTATAAAAATAAAGAGTACTATTTTTGGGAGCTGGGGATTTAGCTCAGTGGCACTGCGCCTGCCTAGCAAGCGTGACATCATGAGTTCAATTCCTGGTACTGGAAAAAAAACAAAAAAAAAAATTAAAAATGTCACAGAACAATAAGTGTGATATGCCATTTATATTTTATTTCAAAGGGCAGTATTGCACATGTTGTGTGTATATTTATAAATTTATAAGAGGCTAGATGTAGTGGTGCACACTGGAGGCTGAGGCAGGAGAATCACTGCAAGTTCAAGGCCAGCCTGGGCTACAAAGTGAGTTCAAGATCAGCCTGAACTGCACAGCAAAACCCTGTCTCAAAAAAGATAAACTGAGGGGCTGGGGATTTAGCTCAGCGGCACAGTGCCTGCCTGGCAAGCGCAAGGTCATGAGTTCGATTCCCAGTACCGGAGAAAAACCAAAAATAAAAGATAAAATGAATAAATAAATTAAAAAGTCCCAAGAGAAAACACACCAAATAAAGGTGTGTATACTGGGGGGGTAGTGATGAGATTATCACTTTTTGACACTTTTTGACATCAAAATATCATATGATATATGAATGTTTTGTGGGTTTTTTTGGTTTTTTTTTTTTTTTGGTTTTTCTCCGGTACTGGGAACTGAACTTTTATTTTATTTTTAAAGAGAAAAAAGTAAAACAAAATTTCAAAACAAAATAGTAGAAGAGTAACAATAGTTAATACATTGCGTATTTTTATCGTATATTACTCAGAGTACAAGATTTAGGCATTTAACTGTCGAAACAATATTAGCACAAACCCTTCTTTTCAATGAACTAAGAGAAATAGTATTATCTTGTGTGTCTATATATATATATATTATATATACATACACATACATATATATGTATAAATTTTCGTAATGTGCTTTTATTCACTTAGGGAGTGGGGAAGGGGGAAAGCTTTGTGGGGTGTTGTTGGTTGATTTTGGGGTTGTTTTGTTTTTTGCAATGCTGAGGATCAAACCCCGATGCTTGAACATACTAAAGCAAGCACTTTACTACTGAGTTACATCCCCTGCCCTTAATATAATTTCTAAGTAAATACAATTACATTTACCAAGCACTGATGCAGTCTAACCAGCCTTGCCACCTAACAGGAGTCATAGTTGTGCCAAATAATTCAGTAGACACAAACTTCCAAACCGTGTGATAATTTGTATGAAACGCAACCTTTGGTATTGATATTGTAAGGCTAATAAGATCAGCAAAGGTCAACATAAAAGGAAAAAAAATTAGCAATGTCTTACCAAATTAGTAGCTTCTTTCACTTCAGATATGAGTTCCCCAAACTGGGTCTGAACACAGTCTCTTTTTTTTTTTTTTTTTTTTTTTTCTTTTTTTTGGGAGGGGGAGGGTACCGGGACTCTAACTCAGGACCTTGTGCTTGCCAGGCGGGTGCTTATGTCACTGAGCTACATCCCCGGCCCCTGAACACAGTCTCTTTATATTTAATTCAATTGTCCAGTTAATGTTAACATTTTGTAGAGTAAGATACGTTTTATTTCTAGCCCATTAAATAAATAACAAATTAAAAACTTTT
The DNA here is from genome assembly GCF_000276665.1 of Chinchilla lanigera. Taxonomy (NCBI): domain Eukaryota; kingdom Metazoa; phylum Chordata; class Mammalia; order Rodentia; family Chinchillidae; genus Chinchilla; species Chinchilla lanigera. The sequence continues at coordinate 17,302,028 of NW_004955437.1, read as the reverse complement.
CTAAGCCAGGCACAGTGGTGCATGCCTATAATCACAGCTACTCAGGAGGCGGAGGCAAGAGGATGGTAGATTCAAAGCTAGCATGGGCCACTTACCAAGACCCTGTCTCAAAATAAAAATTGAAAGAAGCTGGAGATGAGCTGAGCGTAAGTGATGCACACCTGTAACCCAGCACTTAGAAGGCTGAGGCGGGAGGATCACCACACATTCTAGGCCAGCCTGAACTACTTAGGGAGACCTTGTCTTAAAAGACCCTAAAAATTAAAACTCCACAAAAATAAAGAGAGGGGCTGGGGATATAGCTCAGAGATAGAGTACTTGCTTAGCATTCTTAGGCCCTGGTTTCAATCTCAAGTACCAAAAAAAAAAGTTTCCGTCATCAAATACTCTTTTTGTCATCAAATACTTTTTTTGTTTTGTTTTTTTGAGACAGGTTGTCACTGTGTAGTCCAGGCTGGTCTTGAGCTCACTTTGTAGCCCAGGCTGGCTTCAAACTCGCAATGATCCTCCTGCCTCAGCCTCCTGCTGGGATTACAGGGGGGTGCCACCCTGCCCGGCTGTCATTACATACTTTTAACATTTTAGAATCAGAGTGCTATGCGAAATTGTCACTTAATCAAGTGCAGGTTTTTAAAACTGAGTTAAACAGGAACAAAATGAGTTACCTCGCTGATGAATTAAGACACTGAACAGCTTCACATGCACAAGTTTGCTCTCGTCTTATTCTAACAGCTGCCTTGGTGCTAATGAGGAGTTTGGGGTGTGGTTTGGGGTTTTTGTTTTGTTTTATCTTTTGGTGCTGGGAATTGAACCCAAGGCCCCCCGCACACACTAAGCATGTCCTCTACCACTGAGCTACACCATCACCCCAGTGGGCGTTTTTAAATTGGACAGGTTTTGGGTTTGTTCGTAATTCAAATACAAGCATCCCAAGCTGTGTTAGTAAACCTAAGCAAGTTTTCAGTGTCGGCCACCACGAAGCGGGAGAAGTCACCCTCAGCGATGGAGGGATAGCTGCACACATTGAAGCCGCTCTCCCAGCGGGAGCCCCGACCGCGTGCCTGTCGACTCCGGACGGCGCCTCGCAGCTGAGTGGCTCATGCTGGTGCACCGTGCTGAGTGCCACAAGGGGCCTCGGCTCTGAACGGGCTTCAGGTCAGGGTCAGGCACTGCATCCTTTGACACCGCGCACGCTTTGCTTTTCATTATGCAAATACCTGCCGGGTCAGACCTTGCCTTGGCAGGCCCAGTAGCTTAACTTACTTTAGAATTTCGTGTTTGGGGCTGGGGATTCAGCTCAGCGGCACAGCGCCTGCCTGGCAAGTGCAAGGTCGTGAGTTCGATTCCTGGTACCAGAAAAAAAAAAATTCGTGTTTGTGGATGTCCATTTCCCTGAAAAAAATCTGTTTTCTAACAGATGGGTCACAAGTTCTTCTAGGACCCGTCTATGACTAGTGGGTAGTCATCGTCAATATGAAGTTAGAACAAAACAAAATTTCAGGACTAGACTGCAAAGAAAATAAAAGAGGAATTTACATCGGAGCCCTTGTCAGCAAAGGGAAGCCATTCGTTGGTCGCAGTCGGATAGTCGAAGCCAGCCAAGTTGAAGTGGGAATTTCCTGCCAGATGTTAGCTCTTCGAGACCCTGCGGGCATCTAAAGGAGGGCGCGTGAGGCCGTTTGGTGGAGCTGTGCCCGCGGAGCGGGCTGCTCCTAATGGCCAGCAGGCGTTTCAGACGGACCACGGCCGCTGGGCGGGTTGTGCGGCTGCTGTTGGTTCTCCTCAAAGGCGGGAACACAGAAGGCCTGGTTGTGAAAGCACGCGCCATTCTCACAGGTATGAGTGAGCATCCCGTCCAGCTGACCTCCCAAGCGCTAGACACTGAAGTTCTGCTGTAATAACAGGAAGGCAGGTCTGAGCCGCCACAGCTATTTCAGACAACCTGGATGCGGGTGGTACTGTCATGACTACCCAAACGCGTCTCTAGCCATTAAAAGAACATAAAGGATCTAAAATGGCATGAAAAACGCCACATATTTATATCAACTTCCTGTTCTGGATTCACATGGGAATGAGGAAGTGAACATTCAGAAGAGCTGTGCACACACACATACTTTTTCTTAAAAAAGCAAAAATGCTTTATCCGGTTGAAACAAGAAACACTTCTAAGGAGAGCAAAAAGGCTTTCCACATGATCTCACTGTTTTTGTCGCCCTGTGTAAGGGAAAATATTGACATTTACCAGACTGTTTGCTCCCGCTTTCTGATCTCCTGCAGTTTATTTTTATAACAACCTTATCGATGGGCCTCTTACCCAGCTCTCTAGGTTTAACTGAGTTGAGTCGATTTGTTACCACGGCTTCAAGTAGCTGTTACAGAACAAGCAAGACATCCTAATAAAGCTGTAAACGCGTTTACTCAAACAGCGTATTGATTTTACTTGGAGAGGGAGAAAGCTGATGCTTAGCAGTGTCGCGGTGGATGGATTCGCTGCAGTTTTTCACTGTCATCTGTCATGGCGGTGGGACGCTAAGTAAAGCCATCAGAGGATAATTAGAAGTACCAGCAATCTAGACCCTAAAGTCACTTCACCTCCTGGGAGTTCTGTAGTTTAATTAGCTTTTATTAAAACTCTCCCCTAGTAGTAATAGCCAAGCACTTGTAACAGTGTTTTCAGGTACAGCAAGACTGCAGAGTTGTGACTTGTCAGATATATGAATTTGATGACGAAAGGTTTGTTAGACTTTTTCTCATTCTAGTAATTAGGCGACCACGAGAACACAAACAGAGGCCAAACCCAATATCAGGGATAGTGACCCATACCGTGCCAGCAGAACAAATGCATGATTCTTCGGTTTTATTTTGTTTTTGCCTTTTGAGACAGGGTCTCGCTCTTGAGTTCAGGCTGGCCCTGAGCTCATTTGGTAGCCCGGGCTGGTCTCGAAGTCACAGCAATCCTCCTGCCTCAGCCTCCCGAGTGCTGGGATTACAGGCATGTGCCACCACGCCCAGCCCTAGCCTGATTCTTCTGAAAAGTCAACCACAGTGAATTAATAGCACAATTATAAAATTATCTAAGACATGTCTTGGTGGCAAAAACATTTGTTAGCATCACTAGTATACTTACATGTTTTGGTCTCATGAAATGACCTAGACACATGAAATTGTGTTCCATTTTTTGTTATCGAAATTCCTGAGTTAAAGAAAATTGTAAAGGGGCTGGGGATTTAGCTCAGCGGCAAAAGCGCCTGACTGGCAAGCGCAAGGTCGTGAGTTCGGTTCCCGGTACCAGAGAAAAACCAAAAAAAAAAAAAAAGAAAATTGTAAAACATTCTAGCTTGCTTTTGGATGCCATTTTGGTGATGCAAGTTAATACATACCAAGCAAAAAATGAGTCAGTGAAGAGTTGCTTACCTTGTACAGAAACTGCATTCACAGTAAGCTTGATTAAAGCTTTTCATGTAGGGCCACTGCTTGAGACCCCCTTCTGCCACTCCTAGAAGCTTTCTCTCAATAAATACGTCCTACTGTTTTCTTTTGTTTGTTTGTTTTGTCTTTTTGAGACAGGGTCTCGCTATGTAGTTCAGGCTGGCCTTGAACTCACTTTGTAGCCCAGGATGGTCTCAAACTCACAATGATCCTCCTGCCTCAGCCTCCCGAGTGCTGGGATTACAGGTGTGCACCACCACTAGCTAACACTTCCTACTCTTAAAAAACAATCATATAACAGATGGCTAGAATGACCTCACAGTTGGAAAAAAAAAACTCTCACTTAGATGATAAATATAAAATTTTAAATTATTGAAAATGAGTTTGTTATATTTCATGTCTTCCCAAATTTATAATTTATTCAGTATTTTGCAGTAAACTCCTCATGCTTTCTTGCTACACTGCCTCCCCTTGCCTAAATGACTGATAAAAAATTACAGTAGAGTGGGGCATGTAACCCCACATACCTATAATCCCCACTACTCAGGAGGCTGAGGCAGGATGATAACAAGTTCAAGGCCAACCTCAATAACTTTGAGAGACTGTGTCTCAAGTAAAATTTTAAAAGGGCTGTGGGTATAGCCCAATAACAGAGCATTTGCCTAGAATGTGAGAGTCAAAAAAAAAATTATGATAGCTGAGGAACGGCCAATTTTAAAGCCTAGGAACAGACTCTGTCTGTCAAAAAGACAGCAAAAGATGTTGGGGATTTCGTCTCTCAGATGCTGTCATATGCTCGTCTGTAGTACAGTTCTAACCCTGAGTTACATCTTGAAGCCATGGATAGCATGTTGTAAATTTTCCTACTAAAAAGCGTACCACGAGAGCCACTGCTTTTTATTTTTCAAAAAGTGGAAAAGGAAATTGGCTTTTCACAGCTGTATTTAGATCTTCCACGTTAAAGTAAGCAAAGACAGAGGGGAAAACAGTGTATGGATTTATGGTTCTAATATGTCGTTTACCTTTTACACATACACTTCCCACTCGGCACAGTACAGTGCTGTATTTCATCCCGGCCCGGAGGGAGCTGCTGGGCGCAGACTCATCGGAGTCCTTCGGTCAGAAGCCACAGAAACCTATTTCACCTCTCTCAGGGCAAGGAGTGTTGCTCCATAAGGAAGACGTGAGAACTTAGTGACGGAGACAGCGGGTCACCAGGTGCGAGGTGGAGCGCTAGTACGCTCTCTAATTGTAGGGCTGTTACAGTTAGAATGTGTCCGCTGCAAAACTCCCATGGCCAGTGCAGTAGCATTGCGGGGTAGGGCCTCTCAGAAGTGAGGAGGCCATGAGGGTTTTCCCTCCTGCATGAGCGGGATTGACGCCCTTTTAAGAAGAGGCTTTGTGCAGTGTTTGGCTGGCTTGCTCCTCTCTGTTCACTTTCTTTTTGGTCTTTTTGAGACAGGGTCTCACTATGCAGTTCCTCTCTCTCCAGCCCAGGCTGGCCTCGAATTCGCAGCAATCCACCTGCCTCAGCCTCCGGAGTGCTGGGATTACAGGCGTTTGCTCCCACGACCGGCTACCAGTTCACTTTCTTTCTTTTCTTTTTTTTTTTTTTTTTTTCTGTCTTTTTGAGACAGGGTCTCGCTATGCAGTTCAGGCTGGCCTTGAGCTCACTTTGTAGCCCAGGCTGGTCTCGAACTCACAAGGATCCTCCTGCCTCAGCCTCCTGAGTGCTGGGATTACAGGCCCCCACGCCCGGCTATCAGTGCACTTTCTTCCCCTTGAGGACACAACAAGCCGCCTCGCCAGGGACTAAGCGCCAGTGCTGAAAGTCAACTTCTCTTCTTTATCCGATCTTAGGTTAGGTACTCGGTCACCAGCAGCACAGACAAGCTAAGTCATGTTCGTTAGACAAAGTACTGAACGTCTCTAAGCCTCTGTTTCTTCCTCTAGAAAAATGAAGATAATAAGTACCCTCCCTCACTGAGGTTTTTATGAAAATTAAATGAATGTTTATGAAGCCCGATGCCTGAGCCCTAATGCCTTGAGGGTCTCCTAAGTGTTACTTGTAAGCAGAATCCCCAGAGCCAGAACCGGACTGGTTTTTCACTAAGAATGGAGCAGACAGCGGCCCCAGAGGCTGTCAGCGCTAGAGATGGCCCGGGGCAGAGCCTGGAGTCTTCACTGCTGGGCTCCACTTGGAGAAGGGGCTGAGCTGCCTCGCTGGTCCGGTTCTTCCAGGCCACACCGGCTTGCTGGCCTGGCTTTGCTCTCGCTGCAGCGCCTGAAAGACAGCGCTAAGTTAGCACAGTTCTTCTTGTGCACTGCTTTAAGTAGAAGAACTGAAGTCAGCACCTGTCGCGGCCCCGCCCGCGCCCTTCCCGCCCCTGCGCCTGCGCCGCACTGCTCTTCGGCTCGCCTTCCACACGGCGCGTGTCAGGTGCAGAACTGGAGCTCACAGTTGGCCCGAGGAGGGCCGCGGGGATGCTGAGAGCCAACCCTCGAAGACGGTAGCAGACACACACCTGCTGGGCCTCTCTGCTAACGTGACTCTCCCGGCAGTTCAGACCCCTCCTTGGCGCCCCAGAGCGTTGTAATCGCGCACCTCTAGGGCTTTGGCTGGCTCTCCACTGACTGCATGATAAACTCTAGAGCAGGTCACACAGATCGCGACATTCTGTCCCCATCTCGCCCCTCCCGCCACGACTCTGACACAACTGACCTTTTACTGTCTTCCAAAATGTACTTTGTCCTCTTCCTCTCTTCCTCCTCTTCCTCCTCCTCCCCTTCCTCCCTGTCCTCCTCCTCTTCTTTTTCTTTTTAGTGGGTGGAGGAGAGGAGGGGAGACAGGGTCTCACTATGTAGCCCAAGCTGGCCTAGAACTCAGGGCAAGCCTCCTGCCTCAGCCTCCTAAGTGCTGGGATTACAGGCGTGCACCACCACATCTGGCTACATTTTCTTCTGCTTGTAATGCCCATCTCTGCAAAATGCCATTTACCTAAGGCCCAGCTCCTGTCACTTTCTCCAGGAAGTATTTCCTGTCTCCAAACTGTTATTACACATTTTCAAAGTCCATGAAAGGCTTTCTCTCCCCAGCCATAAAGTCCTCAAGGACACGTACTATGTGTTTTCCAACTTTGAATTCTTTCGATCCGTCCCAGTACTAACACATTCAGTAGCTGTGAGGTGAGTCAGTGAATCAGGGTACTTTTTTTTTTTTAGGGTACTTTTAATACATTCCATGTTCGTACTTTTTAAAATTTTTTCCTATAATAAAATGAAGTATAGGCATGGTAGTAGTATGAGTCTAGAAAACTGAGATTTCAGATTAGTCCATTTTAATCCCTTTTTTTTTTTTTCTTTTTGAGACGGGGTCTCACTATGCAGTTCAGGCTGGCCTTGAGCTCACTTTGGAGCCCAGGCTGGTCTCAAACTCACAACGATCCTCCTGCCTCAGCCTCCTGAGTGCTGGGATTATAGGTATGCACCACCACGCCTGGCTAATTCTCTTTTGAGAAGCAGATGCAGGTATAAAAATACAAGCCTTAAAAGCATGAGCTTTCACATTAACTGCCTCATGTGCCTTAAGGCAGCACATACCTGATAGCTCCGGGCATACTTGGTGAAAACTTCAAGCCAGTCTAAGAGAGCACAGAAGTGTTGCCGAAGCCGACGTGCTGGCGCACACCTGTGATCCCAGCACTCGGAGCTGAGGCGGGACTGACAAGTGGAGCCCGGCATGGTCAGCTTACTCACCTAGCAAGACGCTGTCTCAGAATTAAAAATTTAAAAAGGGCTGAACATAACTCACTGTGAAGGCCCCGGGTGAAATCCTCAGTATCAAAAAGAAAATCATCACTGGGCGTGGTGGTACACACCTGTAATCCCAGCACTCAGGAGGCTGAGGCAGGAGGATCCTTGCAAGTTCAAGGCCAGCCTGAACTGCATAGTGAGACCCTGTCTCAAAAAGATTTAAAAAAAAAAATCACTAAAGGGCAGATAGTTAGGAAAGATGGCCAATCAACAAGAGAACTGAAAAACTAAAGTGACCCGTAAATGTCTAAGAACGGATTTTTTTCTGTTGGGAGGCCGGTGGGGAGGTAGAGTTGGGTACTGTTGCTTGCTAAAATATTGTATCAAGTTTGCTTTAATTACATGGTAATGCCTCTAAGAACAAAGGTAATTACATGATAACTTCTGTTACTACCCTCGCTTACCTCCTAATAACTATGTAATTAACTTGTCACTGCTGCGCAGCGTGAGGGTTGATGTTACTCAAGGAAAAAGAACATTGATACGGTCCAGGAAAGAGCTGAGGGAGCCAAGGGATGGGGGCCGCGTCGCAGCAGTGAAGGAGGCAGGGGGTTAGATCGTTGTGCCTGGCCCCCAAGGGTGTGGAGAGTACAGCAGAGGCTGTAATTTTCTCAAGACAATCAATGCTAGGGCTGGGGCTATGGCTCAATGGCACAGCACCTGCCTGGCAAGCACAAGGTCCTGAGTTTGATTCCTGGTATCACAAAAAAATAAAGGATATATCAAGACAGTGAATGCCGGGGGTGGGGGAGGTACACACCTGCAATCCCAGCACTCAGGAGGCTGAGGCAGGAGGATCGCCATGAGTTCAAGACCAGCCTGGGCTACAAAGTGAGTTCAAGGCCAGCCTGAACTGCATAGTGAAACTCTATCTCAAAAAGACAGTGAACATACAACAAAGGGGATAGGTGACCACGCACAGGAATAAGTGAGTTTGAGGTAAAATGCACGTGCTTTTAAAGGGTCCATTTCGTTTTGGGAAGTTTAAGTAAATATTCAGGGTTTTTTTAATGGAAAAACTTTCTTTTACCTCCTTTTACTCACATCTTGAATTTGAATGTGTGGATTACCTGAGCTCTGATTCATTACTGGTAAAAATACAGAATGGTAGAGCCACTCGGGGAGACCGCCTGCTGGTCCTTAACAAAGCTAAACACAGCCTACCCCGTGATCTAGCGCCGGCGCTCCTTAGTTGACCGAAGGAGTTGAAAACTGTCCACCGAAAACCTGGGCACAGATGTTTACAGCAGTTTCACTCATAACTGATGAGGCGTGAAAGCAGCCGCCGTGTGCGTACGTGGGTGAGTGGAGGAGCCGACTGCTGCTTCCAGGCTGTGGGATATGGTTCCGCCAACACAAACAGCGGAGCTCGCCGGGCGTGATGGCACAGGCCCGCAGTCCTAGCACTCTGGGAGGCTGAAGCAGGAGGACTGCAAGTTCCAGCCCGGCCAGGGCAACTTAGCAACTGTTGTAGTCAGGGTTTACAAGGGAAAGGATTTAATACAGGACACATACTTGATAGGATTACTTTAGAATAGTCACCCAAAGAGTCAAATGCAAAAGAGTGCAGAAAATCTGTCCACACACTAGACACCCAAGAATCGAGCTGAGGGCCTGGATCCCGTGGCAATGTCCTGCACAGATCCAGCTGGAGGCCTAGAGCCCTCCACAATGTCTCATGCAAATCTGTACCAAGGATCTGCACTGCGAAGGCCCAAAGGTCAGTGGTGGAAGCTAGAAAGTCCGCACCTGTGGGATGAAGGACCTGTGGCAGCAGGCTGAGGGATCTGCACTGGAGCCAGGAAGCGATGCTCAGGTAAGGACCAGAGCTCCCCGAAGAGAACCGCAGCCATCCTCAGTGACAGCGAGGACCCGAACTCCTCTGACAATGAGAATAGCTGACTTCATATCAGGAAAACCAGCACGACAAGCTTCTCCGGGAGAATCAACAGCACCATCTTCCCCTCCAGTTCTTTTTATTTTTGTCTTTTTGTGACAAGGTTTCGGTATGCAGTTCAGGCTGGCCTTGAGCTCACTTTGTAGCCCAGGCTGCCCTCGAACTTGCAATGATCCTCCTGCCTCAGCCTCCCGAGTGTCCAGTTACCCTTTATGCTGTCAGCAACAACCCTCAGGTGGGCTAGGTGTTACAAGTTGACCATCAGTTAATGCACCACAGCATGAGATTGTGACGGAAAACAAAAAATTAAAAAGAAGAAAAAGGCTGGGGCACGGCTCAGCTCAAAAGCTCAGGGCTCGGCGCCCTACTACTAAAGAAGCTCTCGAGGGGTTGGGGATTTAGCTCAGCGGCAAAGCGCCTGCCTGGCAAGCGCAACGTCGTGAGTTCGGTTCCCGGTACCGGAGAAACACGCCCCCCCCCCCAAAAAAAAGAAGCTCTCAGCCCCGCGAAGGCGCGAGGAGTCCTTTGCCCACACTGCCCAAAGAAGCCATTCTGAGCGCTGCGCCGTGTGCTCCCCGCCCGTGAGGCTGTGGGCCCGCAAAGCCTGGAGATGTGAAGAGGTCACTTGTGGCGGAGGCCTGGGGCCGGGGACGAGAGAGTCGGGAAGCACCGAGGGCTCTCGGGGCAGTCAGACTCTGACATTGGAATGATGAAGTCGGGTCATTTATCCATTCGCCAAATCCCGCAGAACCCACAGCTCAGTGAGCCCGAGGGTGTGCACACGAGTGAGTGGTGGCGATCTGAGCGGCCCCTGCAGGACACCCGGGGGGCGGCGGGGAGGCTACATGGGAACTCTGCACGTCCGGGTCAGTTTTTGTGTAAACCTAAAACTGCTCCCCAAAAAAGCTCCTGATGAAAAAAATCCCAAGGAGAAAAGCTTCCTTCCACCTAAGTCCCGCTGCCGCAGTCTCGGCAGGTACGCTGTCCTAGGTGCGAGCCCCGTCCCAGCCTGCGACCTCGCGCGCTGTAGCGCCGCTCCTCACTGACCGCGCGGACGGCGCTCTGGCCGCTCCCAGCGATCCCCCCACCCTGTACCCCCAGGAGGAATTCTCCCACAGTCCCTCCGCGGGAAGCGCTGGTCCTTGAATCTACTTGCAAAGATGAATCCTGCCGGGCCTGGTGGCGCACGCCTGTAATCCCAGCACTCGGGAGGCTGAGGCAGGATCATTGCGAGTTCGAGACCAGCCTGGGCTACAAAGTGAGCTCAAGGCCAGCCTGAACTGCATAGCGAGACCCTGTCTCAAAACGACAAAAAGAAAAGAAAAGATGAATCCTGACCTCTTCGCCATGCAGCTTGTGTAGATGAAGATTTCATTTGGGAAGAGCGATTGTGCTCAGGTTCTCTCGGGAACTCTCCAGACTGCTTTCTCTGTTTTTTTTTTGTTTTTGTTTTTTCTCCGGTACCGGGAACCGAACTCACGACCTTGCGCTTGCCAGGCAGGTGCTTTGCCGCTGAGCTAAATCCCCAGCCCCTCCAGACTGCTTTCTCTAAGACTGCCTGTTTCCCTGAACCAAGGAGCAGCGGGCGGAGAGCGGGGAAGATCTTCAAGGACTTTTCCAAAAAGAGTGACCCGTTTCATCGTATTTACACGAGTATTTATTCTGATTGTGAAAAGCTCTATCCCAAGGGGCCGCAATGATTAATGAACTCCAAAGACATGAGTTTGGGGAACTGTTAGAATAAAACATGTCTTGGCTGAAATTCTTCAGTGTGTTGCTGTGAAAGCCATTTGCTGAACAGATAATGATCCCGTGTATTTTTAAGATTATATTTATGTACTTTTTCAGATTATAAAAATAGTCTTGTTTTTAGAGAATATTAAAAAGACAAAACAAAGAAACCATCTCAACTCTAGAAAGCTGTATTTTTAGACACAATTTTTTTTTCCTTTTTGCTGTTTCAAGTGCACCTGTTGCTAAAATGTATTGGTTGGCTCTGACCAAAGGTTAAGAGTGGAAGGGAAACGTGTGTAGATTTGAATAAAGTCAGGATGTAAAGCCAGCAGGCACTGGAGCACTCTATTTGCAGCTCTCTGTGTATCTAAAATTTAGATACTCTGTGCTCTCTTTGCAACTCTTCTGTGTATCTAAAATTATTTCAAGATAAAAATTTCACAATGCCGGGCATTGGTGGCGCAGACCTGTAACCCTAGCTCTCGGGAGGCCTAAATTCAATAGCAAAAAATTATATATAAAGTTAGGAAGCAAATGACAGGGAAGGGGGAGGGTCCTCAGTTTAGGTCGTGGACACACTGGAAATGCCTCTTCCAAATCAGCGCAAGCAGAGAAGAGAAGCTCCCCACGAGCAGGGAAGGGACTGTAAAAGGGCTCAAGGAGGCAGAGTAGTGCCAGGCGTGGTGGCGCATTAGTACTGTAATCCCAGCACTCGGGAGGCTGAGGCAGGAGGATCGCTGTCTGTTCAAGGCCAGCCTGGGCTACAAAGTGAGCTCAAGAGCAGCCTGAACTATGTAGTGAGACCCTATTCAAAAACAAAGGAGCCAGAGTATAGAGCAAGCACGGCCGCGCCTGTGTTCTCGGAGTGGGACCCTGCCGGGTGGAAGGGGATGGAAGGCGTCGTGGGAGTGGGCCCTCCCTTTCAGAGCGATGGACTCACAAAGAGCACCCTTAAGAGACCTTTTCATATCGAGCACACAGCACATACCAAGTCACTTACTGAGGATTTTGCTCCTTGGACAGTTTGTTGTTTTTGGGCAGGCACTGGGACAGGGTCTTGCTGTGCAGTCTAGGCTGGCCCTGCACTCACTACAAAACCTAGGCTGGCTTCAAACTCTGGAGCTCCTCCAGCCTCAGCCTCCTGAGTGCTAGATTATAGGCGTGCGCCACCGCGTCTGGCCCTGGATGGCTTTTGTTAACATAGATCTCTGAGCCATGTCTGTCTGCTGTAGCGTTTACCAGCTACACTCGTGCTGGAGGCAGTGGGTTTTTTGTGTGTTTGTTTGTTTTTTGTCTTTTTGAGACAGGGTCTCGCTATGTCGTTCAGACTGGCCTTGAGCTCACTTTTGAGCCCAGGCTGGCCTTGAGCTTGCAGCGATCCTCCTGCCTCAGCCTCCGGAGTGCTGGGATTACAGGCGAGCGCCACCAGGCCCAGCTGGAGGCTGTGTTTTAGTGAAGGAAATGCGGGTGAGCACCCTGTGGCTCTCAACACAGTGTTCGTGTGTCCTAACATCATGTAACTGCTCAGACCTTTCCTGGAAAACACATTACCGGAATAGTAACCCTAGAACATAAAGAATTTTTCAAAGTGCAACAGGGAGAACCAAAAATCCTACAAAAAATTTAAAAGCGGGACATCTGTTCTCTTTTTTTGACATTTGTTCTTTAAACGTATAAAAACATGTGCAGCTTTACTCATATTAAGAAAAATGCATGTTAAAATTACAGTGAAGCCAGGTGTGGTGATGCACGTCTGTAACCCCTGTACTCTGAGAGGCTGAGGCAGGAAGATCACAAATTCAGGTCATGCCTGGGCAACTTAATGCCTTAAAAAGACTCTGTGTCAACCCAAAAAATAAAAAGAACTGGGAATATAGCTCAGTGTGATGCTCTGAGCTCAATCTCTAGCACCACCAAAACAACAACAACAACAAAAAAAAGAGCACTGAACTATTTCTACCCATTTGACCATCAAAAATTCAAAAGCCAGATAATCCACTCTGTTGGTGAGGTTTCCAGGAAACAGGCAATCTTAGATTATTAGCAGAAATACAAAATGACTCAACCACTATAAAAGAGAATTTGCCAGCATCTAAAGAAACTATATCTGGGGCTGGGGATTTAGCTCAGCGGCAAAGCGCCTGCCTGGCAAGCGCAAGGTCGTGAGTTCGGTTCCTGGTACCGGAGAAAAACCAAAAAAACCAAAAAAACAAAACAAAACAAAACAAAACAAAACAAAAAAAACTATATCTGCCAGACATGGTGGCACACGCCTGTAATCCCAGAACTCGGGAGGCTGAGGCAGGAGGATCGTTGCGAGTTCGAGGCCAGCCTGGGCTTCAAAGTGAGCTCAAGGCCATCCTGAACTGCATAGCGAGACCCTGTCTCAAAAAGACAAAAAAAAAAAAAAAAGAAACTATATCTGCACACATGTACATGCACACGCACACCCTTTCAACATAACAACGCTACCTGTAGAAATGGGAGGCATCCCTTATAATAAAAAATGAATTACAAAACATTAGCAGCTATGTCAGCGTGCCCGGAGGAGGCGGGGAATGAGCCCCGCTGTGCGCACACACCGAGCTGGTGTGGGACGGACAAGGTCTCAGGACAGACCCCGACTGCGATGGGCTTGGCCAGCGTGTGAAGCTCCCCCTAAAAATAAGTAAATAAAAGGAGGATCTCTGCGCGATGGGGCGAGGCTTCCGGGAGACGCTAAGTGAAAGGGGGAGGCGCACAGTGCGCTACCTCCTGTTGTTTAAAAAAAAAAAAAAAGAGGAAGTAAGGAAATGCACATAGATCTGCTTACCTTTAGGAGACAAATACAGGCAAATGCACCGGAAAGCAGTGAAACCGCTCACCTCCAGGAATGGGGATGGAGGGTGAAAGACAGTGACGCTTCTCCGCATTGATTCTGTGTAGACTTTCTGCTCTTATAAACACGGTAATGTGGGGCTGGGGATTTAGCTCAGTGGCAAAGCACCTGCCTGGCAAGCGCAAGGTCGTGAGTTCGGTTCCCGGTACCGGAGAAAAACAAAAACAAAAAAAACATGGATTGTTAAACACGGTAATGTTCTCCGTATAGTTAAAAATCAAGTATAGAAAGGGAGAGAGAATGACCCTGAAAGCGCGTGGCAACGCGCAAACACGGCTTTTCCCGACCTTTTCCGCAGCAGGCCTCTGGAGGGGCAAGTGCGGCCGGGGCTTGAGGAGGCGCGCGGGCCGCGCGGGTCGTGCTGCTTCGCTTTCTTTTGTAGAGTCGGCTGAGATGACTCCAAAGCTACTGTAGGTGCGTTGGGAAGGGCGCGCAGGAGCGCGCTCGTGCTGTCGGGGCTGAGGGTCCCCACGCCAGGAGGAGGAGCGGGCGGGTCACAGAGCAGGTGAAGCAAGGTGCAAGCCAGTCCCTTTGCGGACTGGGCCTGAAAGTATTGGTGCCGACTCAGTTTCCACAGCAGGCCCACGGACGCATCTGTGCCCATACGCGGTACAGCCGGGAGTGTGTGTGTGCGGCGTGCTTCCCAGCCTTGGTCACTGACAGTCTCTGTGGCCCGGGACAGGTCTGCACCCACTGCAGTCCAGACATGCGCACACCTGCCTGCAGATCTGAGTCTCTGCCGCTCCACACGGAAAAGCAGCCAGGGCTCCTTGGAGAAATAGCTGATCGCAGGGCATAGCTAAGCCTAAAACACGATGCCAGATAGTAAAGAAGTGCTCAAAACTAAAGTGAAGGAGATAAGCATGGTGGCGCACCCCTATAATTCTAGCACTCAGGAGGCTGAGGCAGGAGGATTGCCTCAAGTTCAAGGTCACGCTGAACCAGCCTAAACTATGTAGTGAGACCCTGTCTCCAAAAATCCAAACAGTAAAATAAAATGAGGTGAAGGCAGGTCCACAGACATAGGAGCCAGCCTGAAGGGGCTCCCACTGGACAACGCTGGGACGGTCATACTCAAGGTCTATAAAGAGGGACTGAGGATTTAGCTCAGAGGCACAGCGCCTGCCTGGCAAGCGTGAGGTCATGAGTTTGATTCCCGGTACCGGAAGAAAACCAAAGGAAAAAAAAAAAATCTACAAAGAGTGATAAACCGTTCAAACAAAGCAATCTGAGCATCTTTATTTATAATAAATGCATATTAAAATAATAAATGGGAGAAAGGGTAGCACTCTCCCTTCTAGGAGAATGCCAGGGGCTAATCAGTAAATGTGCTCTAGGACTGGGAAATCACTGCAGCATAAGCAGCTTCAGTTCAGAATCAGGAAGGCAGGAGGATCGTTGCAAGTTCGAGACCAGCCTGGGCTACAAAGTGAGCTCAAGGCCAACCTGAACTGCATAGCGAGACCCTGTCTCAAAAAGACAAAAAAAAAAGAATCAGGAATGGACCCAGGCATGATGATGCGCATCTGTCATCCCAGCTCTTGACAAGGCTGAGGCAGGCGGATTACAAATTGAAGCTCAGCATGGACAACCTATCAATTATCTCACAGTAAAAAAAAAAATTAAAAGCTGGGCATGCAACTGTGTGTGCTGATCCTGTGTTCAAGCGCCAGCGCCCTCGCACGCGTGCACACACGCGCATACACGCGCAGGTCGTTAGGGAAGTTGTGTGTGTGTGTGTGTGTGTGTGTGTGTGTGTTACTAGAAACTGAACCCAGGAGCTTGCACGTGGCCCAAGCTCTAGCCCTGAGCCTCGTCCCCAGCCCCAGGGATAGGGGCTTTTGAGGAGGGGTAGGATATTTGCAAATTTGCAAGTGGTGCCCACAGCCTGCTCTTACACGCAAAGGGAAAAACACTGTACAAATGGGGAAATAGGGCAGCATCTCGAGCATCAGCGTTACTGGCACCAGTGGAAGCAGAGGGACAGGACGTGTCTCTAAATGTCATAGCCTGGGAACAACACAAAATAATTTCTGTGGTTACGCACACCTGTTATCCCAGCACTCCGGGAGGCTGAGGCAGGAGGGTCCCAAGTTAGTGCCTAGCCTGGACAACTTAATAACTTAGGGAACCTTGTCTCAAAATTAAAAAAAAAAAAACATAAACAGCATGGAATGTACTTCATTATAAAGTACCTCAATGATGATTGTAATTATTAAGTTATAAGATTAAATATTATAATAGTAGGGGCTGGGGATTTAGCTCAACGGCAAAAGCGCCTGCCTGGCAAGCGCAAGGTCGTGAGTTCGGTTCCCGGTACCGGAGAAAAACCAAAAAAAAAAAAAAAAAAAAATATTATAATAGTAATTATTTATATAATATTCTGGCCAAGAATGCACAATCTAGATTTAATCATGAAGAGCTATCACAAACCCAAAATGAGAATGACTTCATTAAAATTGGATAAGAGATGGCTTTTCTTCAGAAATGTCCATGTCACAAGCAGAGGGTTGTGGTGCGTACCCGCAGTCTCAGCACTTGGGAGGCTGAGGCAGGAGGATCACCACAAGTTCAAGGCCAGCCTAGGCTACATAGTGAGTTGAAGGCCAGTCTGGACTACACAGAAAGACCCTGTTTCAAAACCAATAAATAAATAAGTAAGTAAGTAGGTAAGTAAGGGATTGAGGAAATGTGCAAGTTTAAAAAGGCCAAAAAGACCTAAGAGTTAAATCCTAGACAGATTAGATTCTGCAGGAGAGGGGCGGTTATTACAGAGTACCTTAGCGGGAAATGACAGTGGATTGCTGACGCTGACTCTGGACCACGGCCGTGTGAGGGCGTGTCCTCCTCCTGGGGCAGCACAAGGAAGGGCCTGGAGGTGAAAAGCCGTGATAAGTACAGATTGTTCTTAAGCAGCTGAGGGGAAAACACTGTAAGAGACGCGTGCGGACGGGGCAGAAACGTCAGCAGTAGCTGCGTCTGGGTAAAGGGCTCACAGGTGTGTCTCACACTGTTTTTGTTGTTACATTTGTCTGACTTTGAAATTCTTCCCAAAGAAGAATGTCTTTAAAAGTACAGGCCGGCCGGTCACTGGGAATCTAAATTTCACCTTACCGGGGAGCGCTGTGTTACATGAAACCAGACGCAAAGGACAGGCGTGGTCTGCGCACCCTTACGCAAAGTGCCTAAGTAGGCAAGTTCTTAGGGCAGAGCAAGATGGCAGCTACTAGGGACTGAGCCAAGAGGAGTGGGAGCTTGTTTTGTTTCGCTTTTGCTTTGCTTTTGTTTTGTTTTTTGAGACAGGGTCTCACTCTAATTTAGGCAGGCCTTAACCATAATTACTATATAGCCCAGCCTGGCCTCAGACTCGGCGAGATCCTCCTGCCTCAGCCTCCAGAGTGCTGGGATCCCAAGGGTGTGGCACCATGCTCGGCTAGAACAAGAGTACAATCTAAAGGGTGCAGGGTTTCTGTGCAAGTGATGAAGAAGTTTGGAAGGTGGAGAGAGGTGGTAGTTGCACAACACCATGAATGTACTTAGGGCACTGGATCCGACGTTTAAAATTATTTTTTAGACTGGCATGAGCCCAGCACTCAGGAGGCTGAGGAAGGAGGATTGCTGCGAGTTCAAGGCCAGCCTGGGCTACGTAGTGAATTCAAGGCCAGCCTGAACTGGGAAGCCAGACCCTGTCTCAAAAATCCAAACAAAAAAAGAATTTTAAAATTATATTTTAAAATAAATTTTATGTGACATGTACTTTACACAGTTTTTTTTAAAAAAAAAAAAGGTATTTTGGGAGCTAGGCAGGAGGATTTGGGGGGAGTTCGAGGCAAACCTGGTCTACATAGTGATTTTAATTACTACGTGAATTACGGAATAAGACCCTGTCTGAAAAAACAAGTAAACATCAAAAAAGCGTCATGGGCACGTTTGTTTATCTATATTGTAAAAGGATTCCCTGCAGTTACTTAAATATAAGTGCCCATTTTGGTTTCAATAATTGTAAACAAGCCAGGTGTGGTGGCCCTAACCTGTAACCCCAGCACTCGGGAGGCTGAGGCAGGACAGTCCTTGTGAGCTCAAGGCCAGCCTGAACTGTACAGTGAGACTCTGTCTCAAAAAGACCAAAAGGAGGGGAAAAGGTGAGACATTAAACGGTAAGGGAAAAACAAAAGAAAGGATAAAAGCAAAAATAAAAGGGTGGGCTACTGTGAAGTCACGATAGCGGGCTTCTCCTGCACCTGGCTTCTTTGTGCCCTCCACATCGTGTGGGAGCCGGGAGAAGTCCTGGGAATGGGCTCCTGAGGGTCAGCTGGCTCCTGTCTGGGATCTATTTTTTTTTTTTTTTGGTCTTTTTTTGAGACGGGGTCTCGCTGTACGGTTCAGGCTGGCCTTGAGCTCACTTTGTAGCCCGGGCTGCTGTCAGGATCTTAAAAGAGACAAGTCTCCGCCATTTCTCCAGCCAGCTTTGCCCTCCCTCCTGTGTCACTGTGGAATCTAGAAAACTCTAGAACTACAAAGTGAATAGTAAAGTTGCAGGATACAACACCAGTATACAAAAAAAGCAATTGAATATTTACATTAGTAATTTGTGCATGTTTGTGTACAGATGTTGTAATTATATATACTAACAGTGAGCACATATTAAAATATTTAACATTTAATATTAAATTAATATTAAAATATTGTTTTCTTGTAGCATCAAATATGGGCCCTGCCTAGGAATATATCTGATAAAAGTCATGTAAGACCTGCACATTGAAAATGAAATCCTGGTGTGGTGGTACACGCCTATAATCCCAGCATTTAAGGGGCTGAGACAGAAGGATTGCCAGAAGTCTAAGGCCAGACTGGGCTACATAATGAGATCAAGTTCAGCCTGAACTGCATAGTGAGACCCTTTCTCAAAAATTCAAAAAAAAACAGAAAATGAAAAAACAAGCCAGCGTGTTGGCACATACCTGTAATCCCAGTACTCGGGAGGCTGAGGCAGGAGGATTGCCACAGATTCAAGGCCAGCCTGGCCTACACAGTTAGTTCAGGGGCAGCCTGAACTATACAGACCCTGACCCAAAAAAGAAAAAAAAGAAAGAAAGAAAATGAGAAAACAATGGGGTCAGGGATTTAGCTCAGTGGCACAGTGCCTGCCTGGCAAGCATGAGGTCCTGAGTTCAGTTCCCAGTACCAAAAAAAAGAAAAAAAGAAAAAACAATGCGGAGGAAAATAAAAGAAACCTAAATAAGTGGAGAGACATAAAGTGCACATAGGTCAAAAGATATAATATTGTTCTCAGCTCTGCAGAAATTTTTGATTTAATGTAGTAACAATCCAAATTCCAACAGGCTTTTCTTTTCTTTTTGTGTTGTGGTGCTGGGGACTATACCCAGGCCTTGTGCATACCAGGCAAGTGTTCTACTGCAAAGCTACTCTCACAAGCCCTCACATTTTTTTTTTTTTCTTTTTAATTCTGAAACAGCTCTCATTAAATTGCCCAGGCTGGCCTGTGGCTTGCAGTCATCATCTGCCTCAGCCTCCGGAGTAGCTGGGATTATAGGTGTACCATACTCAGCTAGCAGGCCTTTCTTACAGGATGGGCAAACTGCTTCTCAAATTTATATGAACCAGGCATGGTGACACATGCCTGTAATCCCAGCACTTGGAAGGCTGAGGCAGGAGGATCACCTGAGTTTGAGGCCAGCCTGGGCTACATAGTGAGTTCAAGGCCAATGAAAACTACAAAATAACACCTTGCCTCAAAATTAAGTAATTAGTTAATTAATTAATTAATTAAAATTTATGGGCCGGGGAGATAGCTCAGCAGCACAGTGCCTGCCAGGCAAGGGCAAGGTCCTGAATTAAATTCTCACTACCAAAAAAATAAAACAAAATTTACATGAAAATGCAAAGGATCTAGATGAACCAGAACACAACTTTAAAAAGGAAGGAAAAACACAGAGGCTTACCCCGCTTGTTTTTAAAATTTATGAACTAGCCGGGCATGGTGGCGCATGCCTGTAATCCCAGCACTCAGGAGGCTGAGGCAGGAGGATTGTTGTGAGTTCAAAACCAGCCTGGGCTACAGAGTGAACTCAAGGCCAGCCTGAACTGCATAGCGAGACCCTGTCTCAAAAAGACAAAAAATAAAAATAAAAAACTTTACGAACTACAGTAATCAAGATGCTGCAGTCGGCATGAAGATAGGCCAGTCGATCAGTGGGCCTGAAGAGTCCAGAAACAAATCTGCTTCTGTGAGACCAATTGGTTTTTGCCCAAAGTGCCGACACAATTCAGTGGGGAGAGGTTAATCTCTGAACAGACTGTGCCGGGACGACTGATGCCATGTGTGAGAAAATCCACTTCAACCTTTACCTTTCTACCTTTTACAAAAAATTCACTTGAACGCTGGGCGTGGTGGCGCACGCCTGTAACCCCAGTACCCGGCAGGCTGAGGCAGGAGGACCCTTGTGAGTTTGAGACCAGCCTGGGCTACAAAGTGAGCTCAAGGCCAGCCTGAACTGCATAGATGAGATCCTGTCTCAAAAAGACCAAAAAAAATTTTTTTTAATTTGAAATGAATAATACAGGGGTGATCAAAATGTACTAGGAATATTTGTTTTTGTTTTTGTTTTGTTTTGAGACAGCATCTCATTATGTAGTTTAGGCTGGTCTTGAACTCACAGTGATCTCCTGCCTCAGCCTCCCAAGTGCTGGGATTACGGGCGTGTGCCACTATGCCCAGATGTATTTTTATCAAATGCTTTTATTGCCTCTATTAAAATGATCTCCTGGCTGGGCGTGGTGGCACACGCCTGTAATCCCAGCACTCGGGAGGCTGAGGCAGGAGGATCGTTGTGAGTTCGAGACCAGCCTGGGCTACAAAGTGAGTTCAAGGCCAGCCTGAACTGCATAGCAAGACCCTGTCTCAAAACCAAATCAAAATGAGATGAAACATATTCCCTTCCTTCCAGTTTTCTGAAGAGTATGTACTGGATTGGTACTGTTTTCCTTAAATGCTTGGTAGAATTCATCAGTGACAGCATTGGGACATGGAATTTTCTTTATAGGAAGCTTTAAACTCCAAAACCAAATATAATATAAAAATAGAAGGAAAAAAAAAAAAACTCCAAAACCAGCATATCCAGTTGACACAGGCTTTCATATATTTTGTCTTTATTTTAGTTTTTTTGTTTTGTTTTGTTTTTTTGGGTTTTTTGTTTGTTTTTGGTTTTGTTTTTGTTTTGAGACAGGGTCTCGCTATGCACTTCCAGCTGGCCTCAAACTCACAGCAATCCTCCTGCCTCAGCCTCCCAAGTGCTGGGATTACAGGCGTGCGCCACCATGCCTGGCCCTATTTTAGTTATTTTTGAAGGAAGAGTAAATCTGGTTCCTTTTAGTTTCTCAGTCAGAAGCAGAAGTCCTCACCACTATTTCCTGTTTCACCTAATGTATTGAAATGCCCAGCTGGTCGGTGGTGCTTGACTAT
Source organism: Chinchilla lanigera (assembly GCF_000276665.1). Taxonomy (NCBI): domain Eukaryota; kingdom Metazoa; phylum Chordata; class Mammalia; order Rodentia; family Chinchillidae; genus Chinchilla; species Chinchilla lanigera. The sequence goes on along the minus strand of NW_004955437.1, from coordinate 17,280,794 downwards.
AGAAATCACTTCCCTGCAACTTCCGGGAATGAAAGAAAGGCGCAAGGGCCTTGGCAAGGTGCCTCTCCCACATGGTAGGGTTTTGCCCGAACAGCAGCAAACTGGGAAGGACAGCAGTGCGGAAAGAACCCTGAGCAAACGGGGAGCGCGGCGATTACTTCTCTGCGATAAGGAGACGAAGTGATATTTGGCCAGCATTTCTCACTCGAAACCCTTTCTGTTGTTTAGTTTTGGTTTGTTATTGTTGTTGAGACAGAATCTCATGATATATAGCTCACCAGGCCTCAGGCTCACTCTATAGCCCGGCCTGGCCTCTTAACTCGAGATCCTCCTGCCTCAGCCTCTGGAGGGCATGGATTCCAGGCGTGCGTCACCACGCCCTGCACACTTTAACTTCAGAGTGAAGGGTAAGCGTGAGAGGTGAGGCATAGAGAGACCTGAGAGACTGGCTCTTGAGGAGAGCTGTGGGAGAAGGCGGTGATGGCTGGGGCAAGACTCTAGACCCCTGGGGCGGCTCCCTGCCGCGGGGCCTGAAGGTCTCCGTGCCGACACCGGGGTCTGACCAGTGGCATTTGCGGCGCTCTCATCTCATACCGCCCCGTCTCTCTGCCTCTTGCAGGGTTCCTGTCTCAGCTGGTCTCTGACAAGGTCCTGACCGAGTGCATCCGCGCCGGCCACTACGCGGCCAACGTGATCATCCGGCGGAGCGGCTGCACCTTCCCCGAGAAGCCGGACTTCCACTGAGGCCCGCCCGCCCCGCGGACGCCAGCGCCTCGATGTGTAGCCTCCCCGCGGCGTCGTGTGTCAGTGCCTCCCGAATGCCAGTTACCCAGGAGCATACCAATTTTATTTCCTTTTCGATGACTCTGTAAATTCATGTGTATTTAGTAAATTGAACTGGTTTTTTTACATTTCTGCCTTGAATGCAGATGCAATTTAATATAATAGATTTTTTTAAAAAGAAATTAATCCTAACACGTCTATCTTTAGCTTTTTATAAATAACTTCAGAAGTGCGTGTATACACACACAGATAAAGGAGCCACATGTAATCATGGTAGTCAAATAAGTATAAAAGTATACATCTTGCCAAATGATTCCAGATGATCTCTCCCGTGTGCACTCAGTCATGTAATAAACTTCGGATAATTGAGTAATTTCCCAAATGGTAAACTGTATCACAATATTCAAATCATAATCTTCCGCTTACTTATACTCTTTGATTTGATACAAATAAAAACTTGTCATATAGGAATTTTGTCTGTCTTTCTTTGCGCTCAGTGAAACTAAGAAAGAAAGTATTATTTAGCACTGGCCCTGAAATGCTATCTAATTTGCTGATGTAATTAGAAAGCATATACCACATTGAAAAGTAATACTATTGGAGATCAGTAAATCACTCTTGGTTTTTTATTTTCTTTCGATTTCGTTTTCATTTTTGAGATAGGGGTCTGGCTCTCTTGCCCAGGCTGGTCTCAAATTCCTAGACCCAAGTGATCTTCCTGCCTCGGCCTCTTGGGTGCTGGGTCTAGATTTGTCACTCTTTAAAGGAAGACAAAATGTTACAGGCAAATGGCAGCCTGGCCCATGCTACAAGGTAGTCCCAGCTACTTGGGAGGCTGAGGCAGGAGTTCCAGGCCAGGCTGGCAACACAGCAAGCTCCCACCTAAAAATAAAAGCAAACAACAATAACACAAAACCACAGTGAGCTCTGTGGCATTTTAAGTTGTCTCATTCCTATTACCCAAATTCTAAGACATGCCAGAAACAAGAAAGTATGGCCTACACATGAGGCAGGAAATCGACAAAAAAATTGTCTCTTGAGGAAGTCAAGACATTGGACTTAACTAGACAAAGACTTTAAATTGCTTGTATTAATCATGTTCAAACAGCCAAAAAGAAATGTCTAAAGAACCAAAGGAAAGTATGCTGTCTCACCAAAAAGAATGCCAATAATTTAGAGCAGGCTGATCAGGATGACCTGGAGCTCAGAGTCTAAGTTTTATCAACAAAGTAGCCCAATTCAGTACAATCAATGGCACATGAGAAACCAGCTTTGAGAGTTTTGGAGGAGCTCAAAAGTGGAATCATCAGATTATTCACACATGGACGATGAAGATGACCCATTATGGTAAAATGCATGCTTTGATAACAGAAGAGTGGTGTGGGTGTGTGATGATGGTGATGATGACTTTGACATTGGCCATATTCCTGCCTCAGCCTCCCAAGTAGCTGCAACCACCTTTGACTACCTTGTAGTGTGGGCCATGCTGCCATTTGTCTGTCATATTTTGCTTCCTCTAAAGAGTGACAAATCTAGACCCAGCACCCAGGAGGCCAAGGCAGGAAGATCACGGGTCTAGGAATTTGAGACCAGCTGGGAAATACAGTAAGACTCCTACCTCAAAAGTGAAAACAAAATCAAGGGGCTGGGGATTTAGCTCAGCGGCAAAAGCGCCTGCCTGGCATGCGCAAGGTCGTGAGTTCGGTTCCCGGTACCGGAGAAAAACCAGAAAAAAAAAAAAAAAAGAAAACAAAATCAAAACGAAACAACAAAGTTCCTGGGATGGTGAAGTGGAACAAGAATCAACTGATACAGACCCAGGGAATGCAGACCTGGATTTGGATGACCAAAAAGCATATTTGACTGGTGGAAATGTTGCAAAATGGAACAGTCCAGTGTTAGAACTAGGTCTGAAAATATAGTGAAGGTCTTGGAAATTATAACAGATGAAATGCTAGAAGATGCTGCAACACACACAAAGACGGAAATGCAAGTAAAAGGTTCTGTATGGGCCGGTAGCCATATTCAAAACTGTGCTTATTACGACACCTCATGAGCTGAACTGAAAGTATTCAGAGGTCGGCTATACTACACAGATTTCTCACAGTGCTTGCAGGAATGTAAAAGATTTATGGAAAGGCGATGGGTCAAAATATGACCTAAAAATGTATGCCCTTGTAGGTGCGAAGACTTACTGTGCATTCAGTTTAGGCATTGATTCTGGAACTCAGCCTTCAGGTCCTTATTCGTATAGTAATAAACCAAATGATGCTGTAAATAAACTCAATGCTCCCATCTCCCAAACTAATTGGTTGGTTGGTTGGTTTTGCTTTTTTTGAGACAGAGTTTTGCTATGTAGCCCAGGCTGGCCTCAAACTCACAGCAGCCCTCCTGCCTCAGCCTCCCAAGTATGGGATTACAGGTGTGCCCGGCAACTCCCAAACTAATCGGAATGTGACATTTGACAATTGGTTTACTGGTTTCCAATTGATGTTACATTTGCTAACAGAGCACAAGTTGACCCATGTAGGAACTGTACACAGGAACAAAGCAGAAATTCAACATGAAATGTTGCAATTTCAAAGCAGAATTGTATAGTACAATCTTCAGATTTCAAGGAAAGATTTAACATTGGCCTCGAACATGGCAAAGACAAGGAGACTGGTACTGCTGATGTCAGTATTTCACCACAGGCTGGGCGTGGTGGCACACGCCTGAAATCCCAGCACTTGGGAGGCTGAAGCAGGAGGGTCATTGCAAGTTTGAGGCCACCCTGAGCTACAAAGTGAGCTCAAGGCCAGACCGAACTGCATAGGGAGACCCTGTCTCAAAAAGACCAAAAAAA
>NW_004955437.1:17267223-17274321 GCF_000276665.1 Chinchilla lanigera | reverse complement strand
TCTTTTTGAGACAGGGTCTAACTGTGCAGTTCAGGCTGGCCTTGGACTTACTTTGTAGCCCAGGCTGGCCTTGAGCTCCCAACAATCCTCCTGCCTCAGCCTCCCAAGTGCTGGGATTACAGACATATGCCACCACGCCTGGCTCCACATAGGTTTTTTGTTTTTGATGTTATCATTTGGGGTTTGTAAGGAAGTAAAGAACTGACATGAAAATGTTGATGTCTACTCTCAGCACTCATTACATATTTGATATTTTATTTTATCTTGCTGATATCTTTGTTCCCTGCTAAGCGCATGTTGTACGGTATGTTAAGGAGCTCCTGACAAAATGAAGAGAAGAGAGGTGAGCAGACCGCCACACAGGGAAGGAATGCTGAGCACACAGGTAAGTCAGACGTGTGCATGGGACGTGCAGTTGTCACGTGTGAAGACTGGTGTGACAGTTGAAGCAAAGCTTATTTCTGTGGTGGAGTTCTGTTCCCTTTTTCACTGTAGTTCATATAGGAATTATTTTGGGGGGGTTTTTTGGTTTTTTGTTTTTTTCCAGTACCAGGAATCGAACTCACGACCTTGCGCTTGCCAGGCAAGCGCTGTGCTGCTGAGCTAAATCCCCAGCCCCAGGAATTATTTCTGATGTTTTAGTTTTGTACCTCCGTACACAGCTGATGTGAAAATGATTATGTCTATTCTAAACACAGAATATATATTAAGAATTTAATAATTTATTTTATTGATATTTTATGTTCCTATAAACTACACACTGTGTAATATAATAAGCATCTCCTAACAAAATGGCGTGACCACTCAGAGACCAAGTATGTCCTACAAAATGGCCAGGAAAGGGCCGGAGAGACGGCTCAGTGGCACAGTGCCTGCCTGTCAAGTGCAAGGTCCTGAGTTCGAGTCCCTATACAAAAAAAAAAAGGCCAGGAAAGCCAAACACATGTGCTGTCAGCATAAGCAGTGCGCGTGTACGGAACGTGCTGTCCACGGCGTGCAGTCTGCCTGAGCCTGATAATCAAAGTAAAGGTCATTTTTTGTTTAAAAAAAAAAAAAAAAAAAAAAAGTACCAGTAAGGATATAGAAAATACATAAAGGAAGAAATCGCAAATTTGGGAGTTCAAAACTCTAATAACTCAAATGGAAAGTTCGAAAGGGGACTTAACAGAAAATCTGAGTGGGCAGAAGAACCAGCAGCCTTACAGCCACCTCCCGTGCGAGGAGCCGGAAATGCGGGCGGAGACGAGGCCCCGGGACCCGCACCCTCTCCCAGACGCTGCTCCTCACGCCGCGGGGCACCGAGGAGAGACGCGATGGGCAGACGGAATGTGTGCAAAAATAAGGCTGCAGCCGGGCGGCGAATATTCATACGCACACGCAGTGAAACGCCGGGTAGGGTAGCCCAGAGTCACTTAGAAACGCAGCGGCTCCGCGTGTCTGGAGAAAGAATCCCGGCGCCAGAGAAGGGAAGCCACTGGTCCTGCGCAGAGGTCCGCGGGGAGAGGCGGCAGGCTGCTCCCCAGCCAGCGGGGAAGCCTTGGGCCCCAGGAGCCTGACGGTAGAGCTCTTCCCAGCTTGTGCAAGGCCCCGGGTTTCATCCCAGCACCATGAAGAAACTAAAGTATTTACGGAATCCAAAAGTAGTGCATCAGGAGAATTTGCAAACCAGCCAGGCAAAGCGACACATGCCTACAGTCCCAGCTAGTCAGGAGGCTGAAGCAGGAGGATTCCAAATTCATGGCCAGCCTGGGCAACTTACTGAGACCCTGTCTCCAAAATAAATCGATAACCTTACCTCTAATACGATACTCAGTGGTGAAAATCTAGTTTCCCCCAAATCAGGAACAAGGTAAAGGTATCTGCCCTCCTCCTTTCTCTGCACCCCTGCACTAGGCGTCAGGCCACCGCAGCCAGATAAGGAAAAAATGCGGCCGACTGAAGGAGCGAGCTTGTCTCCAGTCAGGATGAGATCATCTCTGTGGAAATCCAGGGAGCCTAGGAAGAAAGCACCTGGAGCTAATAAAGCAAGTTTAGCAAGATCAGAGGACATAGGTAAGGATCCAAAAATTAATAATTCTATTTCTTTTTGCTGACAGTGAGCATCAGAAATTAAAATGAATAAAAATGCCACTTATAATAGGATCAAAAAACCAGGTGTGGTGGCACACACACCTATAATCTCAGCCCCTGGGAGGCTGAGGCAGGAGGATTACAAATTCAAACTCAGCCAGGACAATTTAATGATTAATGAGATGCTCTCTTGCAATAAAAAATGTATAAAGGGCTGGGAATATACCTGAGTACAAAGGCCCTGGGTTCAATCCGCACAACCACAGAAAAGATCGGGAAATATTTATTTATAAATCTGATAAAAGGTGTGAGTGCACAACCCTGGAAATTACGGAACGCTGCTGAAAGAAACTAAATGAGACCTAAATAAATAGATCTACCTTATTCATGGATCCAAAGACTTCACATTAAAATACCAGTAGTCCACAAAATGATATATACAGCTGTGCAGCCACTCAGAATTCCAACGGACTTCTTTATGAGACCTGGCAAGTTGATTCTAAAGATTGTATGAAAATACTGGACCCAAAACCCAGTGTGGTGGCACACGCCTGTAATCCCAGCACTGGGGAGGCTGAGGCAGGAGGATCATTGTGAGTTCGAGGCCAGCCTGGGCCACAGAGTGAGCGCAAGGCCAGCCTGAACTGCACAGGGAGACCCTGTCTCAGGAAGACAAAAAAAAAAAAAAAAAAACCCGGCAACTATGCCTGGGCGGAGCAGAGACTGAGTGAGATGCCGGGGTTCGATCCCCAGTACTAAAACAAAAGAACTGCTGAGGACAGCCTCTGTGTGTGGAGGGAAGGGCGCTGCTGATCTTCTGATCCACCACTCTGGTCTTCTCAACACATATTCTTACTTTCTTGGTTTTTTTCTAGGTATCAAATCCGGGACCTCACACACGCTAGGCGAGCTCTCTACCATTGAGCTACCCCTCAGCCCAAACACAGGGCTTTTTTTGGTCTTTTTGAGACAGGGTCTCGCTATGCAGTTCAGGCTGGCCTTGAGCTCACTCTGTAGCCCAGGCTGGCCTCGAACTTGCAACGATCCTCCTGCCTCAGCCTCCCAAATGCTGGGATTACAGGCGTGCGCCACCACACCCGGTTATAATCACTTTCTGTATGCTGTCTTTCACAGACACTTGATGACTCTCATTTTATACACAAGTAACCTGAGCTCTAAAGAGGTTAAGTAGATTCCTTTGGATCACACAGGTCTAGGAAGCAGTGGATCAGGATTGAACCCTGGCCGTCTGGTAGTCCAGGCTGGCCTCAAAGGCTTGGTGCTCCTCCTGCCTCAGCCTCCTGGGTGCTGGGATTACAGGCCTACACCTCCACACCCACTCAAGCCAGGTTTCTCACCAGCATTTGTTGTTATTTGATTTCCTCATGATAGCCACTGTTTCTGGGGTAAGACGGAACCTCAGTGCTGTGTTAATTTACATTTCTCTAACAGCCAGAGAGGTTGACATTTTTCATGTACTTATTGGCCATTTGTACTTCTTCTTCTGAGACGTGTCTGTTCCTTTCAGTTGCCTGTTTTCTGATTGCTTCTTTTATTTGGGGGCTCTAATTTCTTTGAGTTCTTTATATGTTCCAGATATTAGTCCTCTGCCCCAGGAATAGCTGACAAAACTTCCTCCCATTCCTCACTCTTGGTTGTTTCCTTTGCTGTTCAGAAGCTTTTAATTTGGCACGGCCCCACTTGTTGATTCCTGGGTTCTGTCTCGTGTGATTGGGGTTCTGTTCAGAAAGTCTTTTCTTGCGATATGAGTCGGAAGAGTTTTATCTCCCAGCAGATTGAGTGTTTCTGTTTAATGTTCAGACCTCTGATCCACTGAGATTGTAGTTTGGTACATGGTGAGAGATTCGGGTCTAAGTTCACTCATCTGCATGTGGAAAGCCGCATTTCCCTGCACCATTTCCTAAAGAGGCAACCCTTCCTCCAGTGTGTGTCTTTAGGCCTGTATCAGTGTTTACTACAGAAATAGATATAACACAAAATGTACAAATGTATAAGAATTTAAACTAGATGTGGTGGCGCATGCCTGTAATTCCAGCACTTAGAAGGCTGAGACAGGAGGATCACCGTGGTTCCAGGCCAGCCTGGGCTACACAAGTGAGTCTTAGGCCAGCCTGCACTGCATAGGAAGACCCTGTCTCAGAAAAAATAAAAAACAAAACAAAAATGTATACGATTGGCTTACAACTAAGCCACCCACTCTGTTGCCCTGACTAATGTTTTGAGATCAGTAGTGTTGATAGCAGATATCCTCCTCTTGTTCTTCATTTTAGAGGGAGCCGGGCATGGTAGCACACACCTGTAATCCCAGCACTCGGGAAACTGAGGCCAGAGGATCATTGCAAGTTCAAGACCAGCCTGGGCTCCGAAGTGAGTTCAAGGCCAGCCTGAACTGCATATCGAGACCCTGTCTCAAAAGACAAAAAAAAAAAAAAAAAGAGGGAACATTTTCAGTTTCCATTTCATAAATCAAACTCTCTGGAGATATCTATTAAATGCATTTGTTCAGCCAGGCGTGGTGGCACATGCCTGTAATCCCAGCACCCAGGAGGCTGAGGCAAGAGGATCGGTTCAAGTTTGAGATTAGCCCGGTCTACAAAGTGAGTTCAAGGCCTGCCTGAACTGCAGAGAGAGACCCTGTCTCAAAAAAAAAGGCAAAAAAAACCCCCAAACAAATACATCCATTTGTTCAAAAGTTTGGTTTAAATCAGGCATGGCAGTGCATGCCTGTAATCCCAGCACTCAGGAGGCTGAGGCAGGAGGATCATTGTGAGTTCGAGACCAACCTGGGTTACAAAGTGAGCTCAAGGTCAGCCTGAACTGCATGGTAAAACTTTGTCTGAAAAAGACCAAAAAAAAAAAAAAAAAAAAAAGTTTGGCTGAACTCTGATATTTCTTTGTTGATTGTTTTGTGTAGCTGATCTGTCCATTGTGACAGTGGGGTATTGTGATCACCCACTATAACTGTGTTGGTGTTTATCTAATCTCTTATGTCCAGTAATGTTTCTTTTATGAAGCTGGGTGCGTTGGTGTGTGGTGCATATATGTTTCTAACTGTGATTGCTTCTTGTTGAATGTGCTTTTGACCAATATGTTGTGCCCTTCTTTGCCTCTTCTGATCAGTTTTGGCTTGGAATCCACTTTGTCTGAAATTCGGACAGCCACTCCTGCTTTTTTCTGGGTTCTGCTGCATGAAATGTTGCTTTCCACCCTTTGATTTTTAATTTGTGTATTGCTTTTTGGATTAAATGTGTTTCTTGTATACTGCATGTCACTGGGCTTTGTTTCTTGATCCATCCTGCCGATATGTCTTTTGATTGGGGAATTGAAACCGTTCACATTAAGAATTATTACTGAGAGGCACTGTCACATTCCTGTCATTGCATTATTCTTCTGTTGCTCATTTCCTCTCTTTTTTATTTTTATTTTCTTGTTCTTTTTCTCTTTTCTGCTTAACTGCTCCTCCTGCCGAGTCTATTCATTCTAGTAGACCTTTTGGCATTGTTGATTCATAGTCTCCTTCTAGGATATCCTTGAGAATTTCTGCAGTGCTGTTTGGTGGCCATGAATTTCTTGGTGTGCTTTTCATCATGGAAATACCTTATTTCTCCATCAATTTCAAGAGAAAGTATTGCAGGATATATAAGTCTGGGTTGGAAGTTGTTATCTTTTTTTCTTTTCTTTTTTTTTTGTCTCTTTGAGACAGGGTCTTGCTATACAGTTCAGCCTGGCCTTGAGCTCACTCTGTAGCCCAGGCTGGTCTTGAACTTGCAACAGTTCCTCCTGCCTCAGCCTCCCAAATGCTGAGATTACAGGTGTATGCCACCATGCCTGGCTTGGAAGTTGTTATCTTTTAGGGCTTGAAACACTTTGCTCCAAGCTCTTCTGGCCTTTAAGGTTTGTGTTAAGAAGTCTGCTATAATTCTAATGGTTCAGCCTTCAAAACCTTCTGAAGCCAGTTGCTGTGGCACATTGCTGTAATCCCAGAGGCCGAGGCAGGAAGTTTTCCACAAATTTGAGACCAGCCTGGGCCACACAGTAAGTTTAAGGCCAACCTAAACCTCATAGAGAGATCCTGTCTCAGAAGATCAAAAATAAAAATAAAAATAAAAAACCTTCCTAAGTCAACACCATTGTGAGAAGTCCTTCCTTTGAAATTCTTTAGCATTTTCTGTTTCTATTACTTACTTGGAATTTAGTACATTCTGCTTTCTCTTGTTGCTTCAGTGGTGTCAGAAGGAGAACCAGGTCTTGGTCTTTTGTGACTCCCACCTCAACACACACCTGTGCGTACGCACGCACACATACACACACATATACACACGCACGCACACATACACACACACACACACACATACACACACACACACACACACACACACACACAACCCCAGCCACATAGCACGAGGCTGAGAGCACCAAGAATGCTCAATAAAGAAACATTTTTGGCCAGCATGAATGGCCCACAGGACCGCTCCTTTCAACAATTATGGCCCCATAAATTCTACTGGCCTCACCTCCTGGAGGGAGAGGCCACACCGAGGCGCCTGCAGATGGGGAGGCTGCTCTGCCTGCCAAAGCCCAGATGCAGGGCAGCCTTGGCCCTCTCTGCCTCCTACCTGGGTATCAGTTTAACAACCTGGCCTGCAGTTTTACAGCCTGGATCACCAGGCGCAGCAGCATGAGTTCTTTGTCTGCGTGCTGGTGCCAGCTGCTGGAGGACTGGGCTACTCCGCCTTCTTCCGGCTGGAGGGGCGCTACAGGCATGGGTGGGAGCATGTGCACCCAGGCTGTGGCTGGGCTTCACCTGCAAAAGGAGTCCTCAGCTGGACCCTGAAAGGGAAAAAGGGAGCTAGGTGTGGTGGTGCAGGCTTAGTCTTAGCTCTTTGTGAGGCTGAGCCAGGAGGATTCTTGAGCTTGGGTGTTTGAGGACAGCCTGGGCACTCATCACCAAAAGAAAGCAGAGAGGAAGAAAGAAAGAAAGAAAGAAAGAAAGAAAGAAAGAAAGAA
>NW_004955437.1:17264946-17267123 GCF_000276665.1 Chinchilla lanigera | reverse complement strand
AAGAAAGAAAGAAAGAAAGAAAGAAAGAAAGAAAGAAAGAAAGAAAGAAGAAAGAAGAAAGAAGGAAGAAAGAAAGAAACAAAAGGAAAGAGACCAGGCGTGGTGGCGCACGCCTGTAATCCCAGCACTCGGGAGGCTGAGGCAGGAGGATCGTTGTAAATTCCAGACCATCCTGGGCTACAAAGTGAGCTCAAGGCCAGCCTGAACTGCACAGTGAGATCCTGTCTCAAAAAGACAAAAAAAAAAAAAAAAAAGAAGAAGAAGAAGAAAGAAGAAAAGGAGCTGAGTATGGTGCTGATGCCTGTAATCCCAGCACTTGTAAGGCTGAGGCAGGAGGGTTGCCCTGGGTTTATGGACTACATAGCAAGACTCTGTCCCTTTCCCCCAAGACAAGAAAGGACCTGGAGCTGGGTGTTGCGGGGAGATGTGTGCAAGGCCAGAGGCTGAGGTGGGGCGTGAGGGCAGAGAGCAACCTTCGAGGTTGGGACTGGAGTGAACAAAGCTCAGAGAGATGGTGGAGACTCGAGCAGGTTTCAGTCCCACAGCTGGAAGTGCTGTGTGGTCCTGGGAAGAATACAGGGAGCCATCAGATTTAAGACGTCAGAGCTGGGATCACGTACATATCTCAAGAGCCAAAGAAACGCAGTATCCAAACAAGCGCCGCAAGGGCTGAAGGCTTGTGTGAGTAGAGGGCAGAGGGGTCGCTGGCTTTCTGCACGTTCACTCCCTTTTTGGGTTATGAAGCCCTTGCTACCGGGCTGTAAGTAGCATTCATGGCAGTGGCTGTGGGTTAGGGTTTAACTGCCAGTTCTCAAAAACTAATCCCTGATACACAGTTTCCCCAGGTTTCTGTGGTGTAAGTATATCCACCATGGCTGATCTGTTTGGTCTTGGTTTTTGGAGGCAGGTAGTTCAAGTTGATCTTGAACTTGCTGCAATCCTCCTGCCTCAGCCCCTCAAATGCTGGGATTACAGTGGCCAGCTATGGCTGATTTTAGACTTCGCAGGAGGCAGACCTTGGGAAGAGATTTCTCACAGTTGCATGTGAGCCTGTCCAGGAGGATTGGTCCACCCAGTCATGAGTTGTCTTTTAGGCATGGGGTCTCGCTGTGTTGCCCAGGCTGATCTCTAACTCACACACTTAAGTGATCCTCCTGCCTCAGCCTCTTGAGCAGCTGGGACTACAGGTGCGTGTCACCGTGCAGCTGGTTCTGTACATTGATTCCTCGCAGCCTGTTGTGGTCCCCAGTGAGAATCTGTCGGCAGTGCTCCTCCCTAGAGCTCCCCTCCCTGACAGGTGCCACTCAGGTGAGTCACTGAAGCCAGGTGTGAGGCAAGCTCAAAAATTATATGAGAAGATGACTCCAAAACTCAGTGGAGATTCTAATTCCCTTCATGGTGAAGTATCTTCTTGTTTCTCCTGTGCTGGGGATCAAACCCCAGGGCCTTGCCCATGCTAAGCAAATGTTCTGTCACCAAGCCACCTCCCCAGTCCTAGATTTCTTGATCTCTTTCTCCCTTTTTTTTTTTTTTTTAACCTGTACTGGGATTGAGTCCAGGACCTGCTCACTGAGCTATATCCCCAGCCCTATTTTTACTTTTTATGTTGAGACAGGGTCTCGCTAAATCACCAAGGCTCGTCTTGAATTTGCCCTCCTCCTGCCTCAGCCTCCCAGAGAGCTGGGATTACAGATGTGTAGCTACAGAGGTCACTGACAGGACTGTTGGCAAACCTGGCTGGGATCTGAAGATTTAATGGCAGCGACGTATTGGTATTATCATCTCCTGATTTTGGTTTGTTTTGGTTTTTGAGACAGGGTTTCATTATGTAGTCCAGCTGGCCTTAAACTCACACTGGTCTTCCTGCCTCAGCTTCCCAAGTGCTGGGCATACAGGTGTGCACCACCTCACCTGGCTCTGTTATCTCCTGATTTTGTTTCTTTTTTAGACAAGGTCTCAATATGCAGTCTATACTGGCCTTGAACTGACTATGTAGCCCAGGCTGGCAATCCTCCTGCCTCAGCTTCCTGAGTGCTGGGATTATAGGCATGTGCCACCATGCCTGGCTGTTATCTCCTGAATTTAATGTCATATTGTGGTCATATAGGAGAGTGTTTTTGTTTATAGGGAAATACACTGACTTACTCTTCTTTTTTTTTTTTTTTTTTTTATTTTTT
>NW_004955437.1:17263786-17264846 GCF_000276665.1 Chinchilla lanigera | reverse complement strand
TTCTTTTCTTTTTCTTTTTTTTTTTTTTTTTTTTAATCTCTTTTTGAGACAGGATCTCGCTCTGCAGTTCAGACTGGCCTTGAGCTCACTTTGTAGTCCAGGCTGGTCTCAAACTCACAACGATCTTCCTGCCTCAGCCTCCCTAGTGCGGGGATTACAGGCATGCGCCACCACTCCCAGCCTCACTGACTTACTCTTAAACACTTCCAATAAAAAGTCTTTGAACTAGATGTGGTAATGTAGGACTCTAATCTCAGTACTCAGGAGACTGAGACAGAAGGATCACCATGAGATCAACACCAGCCTGGACTTCATAGCTGGACCCTGCCTCAAAAAAATCAATAACCAAAAAGTCTTTGAACTGTACTTTCAACTTTTCTGTAAGTTTGTGTTTGTACCAACAATCTATAATCAAGTAATTGATTTAGATTTATGGTTTTTAAGTAAAAATATTCTAAGTTTATATACCGCAGTGAAACACTTAAAAGAAATTAGGTTCACCATGTCTACATGTTTAATTTATTAGATTTATAAAAATTACTGGTACCTGGCAGGGTCTGTCAGATAACTGAAGTGTTTTTAAAAGGAAATAGAATATATTACATTTATAAATGCAGTCTTAAATGGATGAAGGCATTTAACTGAATGTGTAAATGGTATCAAATTATTATCTTAAAACTTAAAAGTAATTGCTAAAATTATCTGGACTTACAAATAGAACAAGGTTTTTAGCTGAACTTTCCAATTTCTTCCCACGAGCCATTCCCAAAGGCTCCTGACCCATGTGGTCAGGTATAGCCACAGCACTGACCCCACTCCTGGTACCAAATTCTTAGTTACTTTTCCAGTAGCTGAGACAGAATACCTGACACCCAAAGTTATGGGAGGATAGGTTTATTTAGCTCACAGTTTGTAGAAGTTTCTATCCATAATTGCTGGCTCCAAGGCAGGGAGGCACATGGCAGGGGGGCAACAGTTCATGGTGGAGGAAGACAGCGAAAATGATGAGAGAGACAGACAAACAGACAGACAAGCTTCTGTCTTTTTTTTTTTTTTTTTT
>NW_004955437.1:17261506-17263686 GCF_000276665.1 Chinchilla lanigera | reverse complement strand
CTTTGTAGCCCAGGCTGGCCTCAAACTCACAATGATCCTCCTGCCTCAGCCTCCAGAGTGCTGGGATTACAGGCATGCTGCCACTACACACAGTTCTAGATGAGCCTCTTTATGTTCCTTGTATTGTCTCCAGTCTACCAGGTTTAGGGTGGTGCCAATCCAATCCGTGGACTGATCCAGCAATCACCCACCCTTAATCCCAGCACCCTTTATCCCAGAATTGCACTATGAATCAGTCACACCCTCTAGATTCAGCCACCTCCAAAAAAAGCCCTCCTCCATCACTGCATGAGGCTTTGGGGGGACTTCTAGACATAAGCCATAACAAGGAGTCACGGTGGTACACAATCCAGGTTGGTCAGTCTACTGATGTCAACAAGGCCACAATGTGCTTCTGTGTGATAGATTTTTCAGGAGGATGTGCACAAAGATATGTTATATACCTTTTGTTGCCAACCAACACCACAGCAGCAGAACTGTTCAGGCCTTTGAACGATCACATACCAGGAAAATTGAACCGGTCATTCTGTGTCAACATACGCACAGGCAGAGCAGATGCCATGATTGAACAGCTTTCTGCTTTCACTACTTGGGCCAAAAAAGTTTCTGAACGTGTGATTATGGACTATGTCATCTGCAGAGAAATGATGGGTATCCAAAAAAGTGGGACTTAGCTGGACATTTTACAGGATGTGATTAAAATTACCAACCTCACTGAAGTACATGCCCTTAGCTGTTTGAACAGACATGAGAGGAGAAGGACACAGAGCACACACATCTCTTGTACATAGTCACAAAACAGTTTTCTAAAGGTAGATCACTAGCCAGAGTTTTTAGTTATGAGAGCCACTCCTGAAGTTTCTTTTCTTTTTCTTTTTTTTTTTTTTTTTTTGAGACAGGGTCTTGCTATGTAGTTCAGGCTGGCCTTGAACTCACTTTGTAGCCCAGGCTAGTTCGGGCAGGTGCCGTGATGCTAACCTAAATCCCCGGCCCACCCAGGCTAGTTTGAACTCCCAGTGATCCTCCTTCCCCAGCCTTCTAAGTGCTGGGATTACAGGTGTGCACCACCATGCCCAGCTAGAAATTTCTTTTAGAAAGACAGTCAAAGGACCAACGGTGTAGCTCAGCGGCACAGCACCTGCCCAGCAAGCCTGAGGTTGTGAGTTCAATTCCCAGTACCAAAAGAAAAAAAGAAAGAGTTACTCCTAGCAACATACTTCAATGATACAAAATAGGTCTCAATATTTGCTTACTTGTATGACATTTTCAACCTGCTCAATGAACTTCATCTTCCAATTCAGGGAAAAATGATAACTGTGTTCCAGTTGGCAAATAAAGTGGCTACATTCAAAGCCAAATAGGAATTATTTATGGAGTGATCAGTAAACATTGAATTTTTTTACATGTTTCAAACATTAGTAAAAAAATTGGGGGTGGGGAGCCTGGGATATGGCTCAGTGGCACAAGTGCCTGCCTGGCAAGTGCAAGGTCCTGAGTTCAATTCCTGATGCCAAAAACAAAACAAAACAAAAAAAACTATTTTTGAGACAGGGTCTTGCTTTGTAATTCAGACTGGTCTCAAACTCACCATGTAGCCCAGGCTGGCCTTGAACTCCTGGCAATCCCCCTGCCTCAGCCTCCCAAGTACTAGGATTACAGGCATGTGCCACCATACCCAGGCTCAAACATTAGTAAAATTTCTAAAGAAACTGAGCCAGGGTCTTCTTTCTCCCAGCTTGGACATGCTCAGCTATCTCAGTTTTTTTCTCTCTCTCTTTTTGAGACAGGGTCTCACTATGCAGTTCAGCCTGGCCTTGAGTTCACTTTGTAGCCCAGGCTGGTCTTAAACTCGCAACAATCCTCCTGCCTCAGCCTCCCGAGTAATGGATCTGAAGTAATGGATCTATGACCCACCTATGAATAAGCCAGGTCAATCAACTTTGTCTGTGCTCAAAAAGATCAAGTACTTTAGATCCCAAATCACAATGACCTTAAAAGTATACTTGACACCAAGCATGGTGTTGTACACCTGTAATCCCAACCCTCAGGAAGCTGAGGGAATACATCACTGCAAGTTCAATGCCACGCTAAGCTACAGAGTGAGTTCAAGGCCAGCCTGAACTACACAGTAAAACCCTGTCCCAAAAAAAAAAAAAAAAAAAAAAAAAAAAAACAACAAA
>NW_004955437.1:17235439-17261406 GCF_000276665.1 Chinchilla lanigera | reverse complement strand
CTGGGGATTTAGCTCAGCGGCAAAGCGCCTGCCTGGCAAGCGCAAGGTCGTGAGTTCGGTTCCCGGTACCGGAGAACAGATTTAAAGATTGTCTGATAAAAGTAACAGTAATTTACCTTTATATAAAAGGAATAGTTTCCTACTAAAAAAAAAAAAAAAAAGGAAAAAGTAGGATAATAGTAACTACCTCAGAGGGTAATTGAAAGAATTAAAGAGAGGGGGCTGGGGATATAGCTCAGTAGCGCAGCAACTGCCTGGCAAGCGTGAGGTCATGAGTTTGATTCCCAGCACCAAAAAAACAAAGCCACTTGTTATGGCTGATACATTGTGTCAACCTGGGGAGTCTAGAGGTTTGGCTAAGTGACTCAGCAGGGAGCCAGAGTGCTTACTTTGTATACATCCTGAGCCTGTGGAAGAGGAGCATGGAGATTATGTGAGAGCTACACGCCCCTTAGGTGGGGGTAGCCTGTTTACAAAGTAACGGAGGGAAAGAGGCTGCTTGGCGCCATTCCTCCCTTTTGCTCTGGCTGCTTTGCTGTTCATCTGCGGTTCCCCCCTTTGCTCTTGTTGCTTTGCTATCTTCTGCCTTGGAGCCAGCCAAGTATGGACTGAAACCTCCACAAACTGTCAGCTAAATAAACCTTTCCTTCCTTCATTTTGGGTGTTGGGTATTTTGTCCCAGCAATGAGAGAAAAGTAACCAAGACATCCCTCATTGTTGGGCTGGGGATATAGCTCAGCGGCACAAGCGCCTGCCTGGCAAGTGCAAGGTCCTGAGTTCGATTCCCAGTACAAATAAATAAATAAATAAATAAAAGCATTAAAGAGAGGGCTGGTGTTGTAGGTCAGTGCTATAGTGCTTTCCTGCCATGCATGAGGCCCTGGATGGAGTTTCTCTTGTTGAGGGCCTGGATCAGGAGGAGCTGTTGCAGCCTGGCTCTCAACCTGGTGGCCCCAAGGAAAATGTGGAGCGAGAGAGCCTGGCTGAAGAGGGTCTTGTCTGCCCCTCTCACAGATCACACCAAGAGCTTTTCCATTGAGTCCGCATGGCCACATGCATGGCACAACCTAGCATGCAGCTACTCAGGAAGGCAGAGGCAGGAGCATCACAGTTCAAGGCTAGCCTGGGCAACAAAGTGAGACCCTGTCTCAGAATAAAATAGACAGCTACAGACCTGTAATGCTAGCACTGCGGAGGCTGAGCAGGAGGACTGCCATGAGTTCAAGGCCAGGATGTTCAAGGCCGGCAGATACCACAGTGAGGCCCTGTCTCAAAAAGGGGGCGGGGCAGGGATACAGCTCAGTGGCACAGCGCCTGCCTGGCAAGCGCAAGGTCCTGAGTTCTATTCTCAGTATGAAGAAAGAAAGAAAGGAAGGAGAGATACATATCTGGGGAAGCAACTTAACTCATTGGTAGAGTGTTTACCTAGCATGTGCAAGGCCCAGTACTACAGTAAAAAGGAAAGGGACAGAAAGGGAGAAAAGAGAACTCAGAATAAGAGCACATGTTTGCACGAGGCACCCGATAAAGGTCTACTACGAAAATAGATAAAGAACTAGGTCTACTATGAAAATACATAAAGAACTCTTAAAACTGAAACAAAAAGAAAAATAACACAATTTATTTATTTATTTAGTTGGTTTTTTTTTTTTTTTTTTTTTTTTTTTTGAGATAGGATCTCACTATGTAATGCAGGCTGCCCTTGAACTTACTTATGTAGCTCAGGCTAGCCATGAACTCAAGGCAATCCTCCTGCCTCAGCCTCATGAGTGCTGGGATTAAGGCATGTGATACCATGCCCAGCAGGCTCAATTTTAAAATAGGCAAATAGCCAGGCTAGACTGGTACACACCTGTAATCCCAGCACTATGGAGGCTGAGGCAGAGGATTGCTGTGAGTTCAAGTCCAGTCTGGGCTACATAGTGAGATCTTGACTCAAACCCCCACCCCCCCAAAAAAAAAACAGAAATCTAAACCCATATGAAGCAAAAAAAAAAAAAAAAAGGGCATAGAAATGCTGAGTTAGCACATGAAAATATGCTCTTAACAGAGCCGGGAGAAGTGGCTTTCCACGTGCAAAGACTGAATGTGCACTCTTTCTCTCACCACGTACCAAACTACAATCTCAGTGGATCAGAGGTCTGAACATTAAACAGAAACACTCAATCTGCTGGGAGATAAAACTCTTCGACTCATATGCGCAGGAAAAGACTTTCTGAACAGAACCCCAGTCACACGAGAGAGAACCCAGGAATCAACAAGTGGGGCCGTGCCAAATTAAAAGCTTCTGAACAGCAAAGGAAACAACCAAGAGTGAGGAATGGGAGGAAGTTTTGTCAGCTATTCCTTGGAGAGAGGACTAATATCTCGAACATATAAAGAACTCAAAGAAAATTAGAACCCCCAAATATTTATTTATTTATTTATTTATTGGTTTTTCGGTTTTTCTCTGGTACCAGGAATCGAACTCATGACCTTGCGCTTGCCAAGCAGGCCCTCTGCCCCTGAGCTAAATCCCCAGCCCCTTAGAACCCCCAAATAAAAGAAGCAATCAGAAAACGGGCAACTGAAAGGAAGACCCTCATCTCAGAAGAAGAAGTACAAATGGCCAATAAATACATGCAAAAATGTCAACCTCTCTGGCCGTTAGAGAAATGTAAATTAACACAGCACTGAGGTTCCATCTTACCCCAGAAAGAACGACTATCATGAGGAAATCAAATAATAGCAAACGCTGGCGAGGCTGTGGGAGAAAAGGAACCCCCTATGCTGTGGATGGGAACGTAAATCAGTACAACCACTGTGGATGTAAGCATGGAGATTCCTCAAAAACTAAAACTAGATGTTCCATTTGACCCACATACTCCCTCCTGGACATCTGCAGGATAGCTCCAAGCCTGTAGCAGCGCAGTTCTTAATAGCTAAACCTTGGAAGCAGCTAAATGTCCATCAACAGCTGAATGGAGAAATACAATGTGGTGTTTGCACACAGTAGAGCAGGACTCAGCCATAACATGGAGAAACTCGAGTCAGTGCAGGGAGACGGATGCACCTTGTGGCCACAATGTTAAGTGAAACCAGCGAGATGCACAAGCTTAACTACTGCCTGGTTTCTATTACATGAGAAACCCAGAGTATAAAAAAATCAAAGGGCAGAATAAAAGCTGGATAATAGAAAACAGGGAGCTAGATCGTTAGCAAAAGGGAACGGGGCCGAGGTGGGGGGGGTAAAAAGAATGAAGACGCGTTGTGTCCGAGCACCGGCTTCCCTGGGGAATGTGATCCTATGTGCTGCAGACATGGGCTGATAAAACTACACAGAACTGGTCAGCACTTTTGGACAATAAGTGTTGATGAGAATGTGGAGAAATTTTGGAACCTTCATTCATGCTGGAGGCTCTGTAAAACTGTCCATCCAGTTTTGGAAACAGTTTGGCGGTTCCCCACAAAGGTTAAACAATTGCTTCCTCAGGTACATCAAGAAAAGAAATGAAAGTGCCAGAGGTGCAGCACACCTGTAATCCCAACACTGGAGAGGCTGAGGCAGGAGGATTGCCGTGAGTTCAAGGTCAGCCTGGGCTACATAATGAGTTCAAGGCCAGCTTGAACTACACAGAAAGACTCTGTGTAAAAAACAAAACAAAGAAAAGAAATGAAAGCATATGTCCACACAAAAACTTATACATGGAGCATGCTTGTAATCCCAGCACTTGGGAGGCTGAGGCAGGAGGATCATTGTGAGTTCCAGACCAGCCTGGATTACAAAGTGAGCTCAAGGTCAGCCTGAACTACATAGTGAGACCTTGTCTCACAAAGACAAAAACAAAACAAAACAAAAAAACACTTATACACAAAAGACAAAGACACCATTATTCAAAAAAATGGAAACAACTCAAATATTCTTCAGCTGGGGAGGGGATAAACCACATATATGACGATATGGTGCACTATGATTTAGGCATACGGATGAACAAAGTACTTCTAAAAGTTACAGGGAAAATAAGCCGTGAAAAAATATGCCACCTGAGAGAAGCCAGTCACAAAAAATTGTCTACGCTCGAGTTCCCTGAGGGGACAGATCTATAGAAAC
Organism: Chinchilla lanigera; assembly: GCF_000276665.1. Lineage (NCBI taxonomy): Eukaryota > Metazoa > Chordata > Mammalia > Rodentia > Chinchillidae > Chinchilla > Chinchilla lanigera. The sequence goes on along the minus strand of NW_004955437.1, from coordinate 17,257,316 downwards.
AGAAAGTAGTTTCGTGGTTGCTGAGGGCTTGAGGTACTAGGAGGTTAGGGGGATAGCTGTGGCCACTTCCTTTTTGGGGTGATGAAAATGTTTTCAAATTGATTGTGGTTTCATCTGTACAAAGCTTATATACAAAATATTATTGTATTATACACTTTAAAATGCTGAGTTGGGGGCTGGGGATGTAGCACAATAGTAAAGCGCCTGCCTAGCGTTTACACCACCCTGTGTTTAATCCCCAGCACCATAAAATAATAATAAACTAAAATAGTGAATTGTTTTGTGTGTAATTTTATTTCAACTGTTACATTAAAAAATTATTATAAAACACATACTTGATAAAGGTTTTAGATCCAAAATATCCAGGTGCTGCTGGCAAAAAAATGACAGGTAAGGTGGTCCACACCTATAATACCAGCATTCAGGAGGCTGAGGCAAGAGGATCACCATGAGTTTGAGACCAACCTGGGCTACACAGTGAGCTCAAGGCCAGCCTGAATTACAATTTTGAGACCCTATCTCAAAAAACAAAACCAGGACTGGGGACATAGCTCAGTGGCACAGTGCCTGCCTGGTAAGCACAAGGTCCTGAGTTTGATTTCTGGTACAAAAAAAAAACATTCTACCAATGAAATTACAGAGAGCCAGGTGTGGTGGCACAAGATTGTAATTCCAGCACTTGGGAGGCTGAGGCAGGAGGATTGTTCCAAGTTTGAGCCAGCTTGGGCTACAAAGTGAGCCCAAGGTCAGCCTGAACTGCATAGCGAGACCCTGTCTCAAAAAGACAAAACAAAGAAATTACGGAGATATCAAGTAAGTGTGTGGAAAGATGTGTCAATGTGGCATGTCATGAAGTAACTGTAAATTCCAACAACTGCATACCTAAAATGGCTAAAATCCAGAGACTTGACACTAGCAAAAGCTGACAGGGGCGAAGCACAGTAAGAACTCTACCCATTGCTCAAAGAAATCCAGAGTGGCACCACACTTGGAAAGACAGTTTCACAGCTTCTTAGAAAGCTAAACACAGCCGGGCGTGGTGGCATACGCCTGTAATCCCAGCACTCGGGAGGCTGAGGCAGGAGGATCACTGTGAGTTCGAGACCAACCTGGGCTACAAAGTGAGCTCCTGAGCTCAAGAGTGAGATCCTGTCTCAAAAAGAAAAAACAAAACAAAACAAAACAAAACAAAACAAAACAAAAGCTAAACACAGACCAACCTATAATCTAGGATTAGGATTGTGCTCCTGCAACGGCAAGCAGAAATGCCAAAACGACACCCCTGATTTGGAGGCAGATCTATTTAATGTTGGATGGGCACTGATAGGGAATCAGTTGTCCCTCAAAATGTCAGGCCTTGAAGGCCCAGGGAGGGAGGTTTTTCTGGGCTTGCAAAGGGGGGGGGGCGGGTAAAGGGGGAGAGTACTTGGCTATCTTTGATGGGTTCTTTTTTTTTCTATTGATTCTTAAAATGTGCATCACAGTGACCAGCCAGTTCTAAAAGACAGAAACAACTGGAACTGCAACAGGAACTATTACCCGGGGCAACTAAGAAACTGAAGTATACTGCCTGGGGGAAGGGGGCGTTTCTGTTACACTCCCAGATGTTTATCCAAAGGAGCCAGACACTTATGTCCACATAAAACCTGCACAGGCGATGGCACTGTCCCTGGGGAAGAAGCCGCTCGGTTCAGCACAGCAGAAGCAGCTACTTCAGCCCAGGAACAGACAACACAGCAGCAGATCATCACAGAAGTGCCTGTGGTGGGAGGACCGCTGAAGGCTGCCTCTGAGAGGCGCTGGGGAAATACAGTGGCGCAGGCAGCTGATTCAGGACCAGGCCTCTACCTCGAACCCACTTGATCCTATCAGGAGCACAAATCAGAAGGACACCGCTACGTTTTGCTTTGGTTTTTTGTTGCTTGGTTTGGTTTGGTTTTTAAAATTTTTGTTTAGTTTTTAAAGACACAGTCTTGCTGTAGCGCAGGCTGGCCTTGAACTCACTATGTAGCCCCAGGCTTGCCTGAAGCTCGCAGCAATCCTCCTGACTCAGCCTCCAGATATGTTCCCTTTCGGATGTGGTGGAAAGAAGAGCAGGATGTCTGTGGGAGGCCGGACGGGAAGTTAGGATGCCCCAGCCTAGGCCAGAAATGGCTTAGAGACAGGAAGAGCACAAGGACAAAGCCAAGGGCCACACCTCGCCATTGCCATGGGAACCAGGCAAGGGAGCTGCTGACTTGGGAAGGGTGGGAGGGGGCTGCTTGGAAGGCTGAGAGAGGATGATCTCAGGGCTGGGGAACCAACAGCTTTTGCCCCAGGGAGCGGTGCATGGCACATGCCAGGGCTTTCAGCTGAGACCCCACTGACCAGGAGCCTCCCTAATTTCCAGTGGTCCAGTGTGGTGGTGCAGGCCTATAATTCCGGCAGGAGGCTGAGGCAGGAGGATTGCCAAGAGCTGGAGGCCAGCCTGGGCCACATAGTGGAAACCTGTCTTAAAAAATAGAAAGAATGAAATCACTCCTGTGTGAACATAAAAATGTGAGAGCACACGAGAATGACTCAGACCCCGGCAGAGCCACAGCAGTCCTTTGTGTGGTCACTGAGCTCTTGTCACAGAGGAACAAAAATGCTCAAAAGGATAAATGCAAACAAAGGATGTCAAGAGGCGCCTTCCTTCCCCTTCACGCCCACTTCAGAAAGCCTGCAAGAGAAGCCGAAAACCACTTTGCCATCGACGTCACCGGAGCTTAGAGGAACCCAACTGCTATTCTGTCAGTCTGCAGCGAAGTCTCAAACTTCAGATTTTCAGTCAGGCCTGGTGGCACATGCCTGTAATCCCAGAACTCAGGAGGCTGAGGCAGGAGGATCGCCACAAGTTCAAGGCCAACCTGGGCTACATAGTGAGTTCAAGGCCAGCCTAGACTACACAGCGAGATCCTGTTAAGGCTGTAGATTAGGTTGTGGCAAAGTTTTCTGGGGAAGTGCAGAACATTCCTGGACACATGTGCAGAACACGTATCAAAATCTTGCATATGAGGCAGGAAGATCGTTACGAGTTCGAGACCAGCATGGGCTACAAAGTGCACTCAAGCCCAGCCTGACCGCATAGCAAGACCCCCGTCTCAAAAAAAAAAAAAAAAAAAAACCAAAGAAAAACAAACAAACAAACAAAAAAACACAAGCACATGGACTTCTCAAGAGAACTGGAGCAGGATTTCAACAGGATGCCCTAGACTGAGGCGTGGGAGCCCAGCATCTCAGGACCCGGATGTAGAAGTTCTCGCGGGTTTCCTGGAGATTTGGACAGCATAGAGGACAGGCATCTAGGAGGCGCAGGTGGTACCCTAACATTCTGTCATAGCCAAGCTGTGTTTGCTGGACGCAGCATTTACGTTTATTGCTCTCACCCTCTTTTTCTTTATTAGCCCAAGCTCACTCTGCAGAGCCAGTTCCGTTCCCGTTCTGCTCTTTTACTTTCTTGATTAAACTCTGCCACTGCTTTTTTGCTCATTTCATTCAATTCTTTGTTCGAGGTGAGAAGAGCCTGGAATCCAACTCCGCAACCCCGAACCCGGTAACGTTTAGATAGTGAGTCACTTTTTAGAAGCAAGCTACCTGAAAACACTGTCTCAGAAAACAAACAATGACAACAAAAAATAAAAGGAGAAAGAGAAAATTCAGTAATACGAGCTGAAGGGGGCGGAGGGTATAGCTCAGTGCTAAAGGCCCTGGGTTCAGTCCCCAGCACTACCAAAGAAAAAGCCGAAGAGCTCAATTTCTCCTTCTCATCGTGGGTAAGATAATGAGGCCGAAGATCAACAAGGAGAGGGAAGAACAAGCAAAACTACAGCGGACCCCGAAATTCACGGAATTCACACTCCTAGAATACCCGTGAGTTGGTAAAAACTGCGGATATCAGGTAGGGTCAGAGAAATGCCTATAAATGTCTATTTTTCTAGATGTATATTTTTTGCCTTTTTGAGACAGGGTCTCGCTATGCAGTTCAGGCTGGCCTTGCGCTCACTTTGTAGCCCAGGCTGGTCTCAAACTCGCAACGATCCTCCTGCCTCAGCCTCCCCAGTGCTGGGACTATAGTCGTGTGCTACCACGGCTGGCTATTGCTTACTTCTATAGTTTAAACCCGAAATATTCTATGTTTCCCACGGTTATGTAATTGAATTTAATAAAATATTGTTTTAGTAAAGCCTTAGAAAGTGCAGGGCAAGGTCCTGAGTTTGATTCCCAGTACCAAAAAAAAAAAAAAGTGCAGGGCGTTTTTGGTGGAATCCTAGGGATCTTAGGGCTTGTTATGGTTGATACATAGTGTCAACCTGAGGAGTCTGGAGGCTTGGCTAAGTGACTCAGCAGGGCTGCATCCCCGGGTGAAAAGGACATGCCCTTACCGCTCTGGGGTGTTGTTCACTGTGTCAATCTGAGAAGTTTAGACGGTTAATTAAGTGACTCAGCAGGGAGCCAGGGTCCTTACTTTGTATTCATCCTGAGCCTGTGCAGGAGGAGGGCATGGAGATTATCGGAGTGCTACACCCCCCTAGGTGGGGGTAGCCTGCTTACAATATAACGAAGGAAAAGGGGCTTGTAATTGTACTATTTCCCCTCTTTTTGCTCTTGCTGCTTTTGCTGTCTTGTGTCACCTTGAAGCGTTGCCCCTGTGCCCCGCACTCTGCCTTAGAGCCAGCTGATTATGGACTGAAACCTCCACAAACTCCTTCTTTAATTTTGGGCCTTGGGTATTTTATCTCAGCAACAAGAAAAAAGTAACCAAGATGGGGCGTTACAAAGGACACAGCCTCGAATACTCAGATAGCCCCGTGCCGTACAGCAACCTGTCCGGATGCGGGAACACTGGTGCATCTGCCAGAGATGGGCAGCAGCCAATCAATAGCAAGCAGAACTGAGTAACACTCTCGGATTGGCTGCTTTCAAATCTCCCCCCAGAAGACAAGACCGCAGAGGATGTTTGCATCCCTGCGCCCCCAGCAATTATTAGTTCGGTTCTAAGGGAAAATCTTTGAACTGTGACTTCAATGGGTTATACTGTATAAACCAAAAACAAGGCATGCGCTTTCTTCTCAAGCACCCATGGGACATTTTCCAGGATAATTTGCATATTAGGTGATAACAGTTTTTTCAATAAATTTAAAATGATTGAAATGATAAAAATCGGCCTGTGATCACAATGAAATGAAAGGAGCAATCCCGCGCAAATGGAAATTTAGGGAATTCACAAATATAAGGAAATTATACAGCACACTCTTAAATGACCAGTGGATCAGAGAAGTCCCAAGGGAAATTGGAAAATATTTTAAAATGTATAAAACAAAAAACCAACACACCAAAACTTATGAAAGCAATGATTGGGGGAAATGCACGGGTTTGAGTGCCTATATCAAAAAGATGAGGGCCCAGGGATTCAGCTCAGTGGCATAGTGCTTGCCTGGCAAGTGAGGTCCTGAGTTCGATTCCTGGTACCCACCCTAAATAAATAAAAATAAAATTAAAAAGATGAAAGATCTTAAATTAACTCTATCTTAGCCGGGCATGGTGACACATGCCTGTAATCCCAGCACCCAGGAGGCTGAAACAGGAAGATCACTGCCAGTTTGAGACCAGCCTAAGCTATAAAGTGAGGGCAAGACCAGCCTGAAATGCATAGTGAGACCCTGTCTCAAAAAGACAAACAAACAAAAACTCTACCTTTCACCCTAAGAACCCAGTAAGAGGCCAGGGATGTAGCTCAGCGGCACAGTGTCTGCCTGGCGAGCACAAGGTTGTGAGTTCGATTTCTGGTACCAAAAAAAGAAAAGAAAAAACACAGTAAGGGAAAAAATTAGAGCAGAAAGAAATAAAATAGAGGATGATGAGACAACAGAGAACATTATAACCCCAAAACTGACTCTTGAAGGTATGTTGGCGCACACACCTGCCATCCCAGACTCTGGAGGCTGAGGCAGGAGGATCACTGCAAGTTCGAGGCCAGCCTGGGCTACAAAGTGAGCTCAAGGCCAGCCTGAAGTACAACCCTGTCTCAAAAAAAAAAAAAAAAAAAAGATTGAGTCAAATTGAGTAAGAAACACCTAACTAAATTGCATCTGCATAGTTCTAGGCTGACTGAAGGGGTTTACTGAAGACAGAAGACCCGCCCTGGGTGTGAGTGACAGCACCGGACAGGCTTTTGGTCTGGATGGGATCAAAGCAAAGGGAGAAGAAAGGCTCCCTTCTGCTCCTGCCATGGAGCTCCAGTCTTCAACCTCAGACCCTGTCTTCCACTTGCAGCGCAGACCCTTCGGTGCCTGAACAAACTCAGAACTCACCCGGGACACTGCAGTGAGCTCCAGGCTTTCGGGCTGCGACGGATCCTTTGGGTCTCCAGTGCACACACAGCCTTCTTGCACTCTTCCACACCTGACTCTGCGGGCAGCCCCTGTAAGTCGCCTCGTAAACCCCTGTGTATTTATATATCTCGCAGTAAGTCTGCTTCTCTGTTGAGCACTGACTCACACAGAGGCTGAAGCAGGGGGGTGAGGTTTGAGTCTGGCCTGGATAGTTTAAGGACTTAGACTTTCAGGGCAAAGGCCCCTGAGTTCAACCCTCATTACTAAAAAAAAAAAAAAAAAAAAAAATTACAACCGCGTCAGAAAGAAGAGAATAAAATGAACATAACAGTTGAAGATGTCACATTGTAAGATATAAAACAGTGATTCAACAGTCCAAGATAATTACCTAACCAAAGGGCCAGATGAGGGGCTGGGGATTTAGCTCAGCGGCACAGCACCTGCTTGGCAGGCGCAAGGTCGTGAGTTCGATTCCCGGGACCAGAAGAAAAAAACAAAAACAAAAAATAAAAAATAAAGAAAAAACAAAGGGCCAGATGTGGTGTCAGACACCTGTAATCAGCACTCAGGAAACAGCAGATGTGGTGGCACAGGGTGCCAGGAGATGTGTCCCAGCCTGGGCGACAGAGTGAATTCAAGGCCAGCATGGACTACACAGCCAGGCGCTATCTCAAAATCAAAACAAAACAAGAACAACAAAACAGCCAGGTGTGGTGGCACATGACTGTAATCCCAACACTGGGAAGGCTGAGGCAGGAGGATCTCTGTGAGTTGGAAGCCAGTCTGCACTACATAGGAAGATACTGTTGCACGAACAACAATAAAACACATCACAAATGTTTGTAACAAGGGACAGACATAAAAGCTTCTCATAACCCCATGCTCCGGAGAGAATCTGTTCATAGCTCCATGACCTTGCCTCTGACGCTGTACATATATTAACATAAACTGATTACTACGCTCACAGTATTAGTAAGTGCATTTCATCGGCCTTGCACATCGCCCTTACCATGGCACAGTAGCTCCTGGCCCCGCGCATGCTCGCTGGCGCCCTCTCTCCCTTCTCTCTGCGGCTGAGCCCTGACCCCAGCAGCCTGCGGGTGACTATAGTAAGACGCTCGTCCACTCCCTGTGCTGCACTCACGCAAGGCTTGCCACACAGCAAGGCACCCGGGCAGGCTGCTGGAAGGCTCAGGCACACGAGGACAACCCAGAAGGCTGGGTGGGCAGAGCTCACACTGCCGAGGCCCCGTGGGTCAAATGGTGTAGCCCTTACGCGTTGCAATACCGGAAGAACAAGTGGAGGTTTCAGTCCGATCCCTAGTGGGCGCGCTAGGGGATGCCTGTAATCCCAACATCTGGAGGCTGAGGCAGGAGAATCCCCGCGAGTTCCAGGCTGCCTTTGCCTTCCTTTGGGGGAAAAGCTTTAATCTAGAGCAGCTCAGCTTTAGACCAACCACTTCCTTCCGCCCCCAGCTTCCTACCTTCAAATGTACCCAGCCTCCAGTTTTCCTGGCCCACAGTCAGATCTGGCACTCACTGGAAGCCGGGCACACTTAAATATTCATAGAAGAAACTTTTGGGCAGGTGTGGTGTTGCACGCCTGTAATCCCAGCACTATGGAAGGCTGAGGCAGGAGGAGAACCACAAATTCAAGGCCAACCTGGGTTACATAGTGAGCTCAAGGCTGAACTACACAGCAAGGCTCTGTCTCAAAAAAAAAAAAAAAAAAAAAAAAAAAAAAGGACCAAAATGTAGCTCAGTGGCGCCAGTGCCTGCTTGGGAAGCAGGAGGCCCTCAGTTTGAGTCCTGATACAAAAAAAACACTTTTTTTCTCCACTGTAAAATTGTGATATCTGAACTGTAAAATTGTAAAATTAGAGCGAGGGATATAGCTCAGCAGCATAAGCACTTGCCCGGCAAGCTTGAGGTCATCAGTTCAATTCCCTACACCAAAAAAATAAAATAAAATAAAATTGTAAAAATTTTTTTTCTCCACTGTAAAATTGTGATATCTGAACTTCTGTACCTCTCAATGTGTACAGTAATGTTAACCTAAATCATCCCCTGCATAAGGCCTGAATTCAAAAAATACAGTGCATTGTGTTACCGCATTCACTTGTTAAATCAACTTGTATTTCCCACGTGGCTTCCCCAGTGCTGCTGGCTACTATCTCTCTCTCTGGTGCTCTCTCTCTCTCTCTCTGTCTCGTTCTCTTTCTTGTATTGGGGATTGAACCCAGGGACAGTCTACCATCGAGTTACATTCCCAGAGGTTTTTATTTTTAAATTTGAGACTAGCTCTCTCTAAATTGCCCAGGCTGGCTTCCAGTTGGAGATCCTTCTGCCTTGGCCTCTGAGTGCTGGATTATGGGTGTGCAGTCCCTGTAACCAGCAGCCAGGTGTAGACACAAAATACAGTGGACAATAAAAGAGAGCTACTCTTGAAGGGAGGATGACTTTTCTTTTTTTTTTTTTTTTGTCTTTTTTTTGGTCTTTTTGAGACAGGGTCTCACTATGCAGTTCAGGCTGGCCTTGAGCTCACTTTGTAGCCCAGGCTGGTCTTGAACTCACAACGATCCTCTTGCCTCAGCCTCCCGAGTGCTGGGATTACAGGCGTGTGCCACTATGCCCGGCGACTTTTCATTTCAAAATGAACTGTCAAAAGCCAGATGTGGTGGCATGTGTCTGTAATCCAGCACTCAGGAGGCTGAGGCAGGAGGATCTCAAGCTCTAGGCCAGGCTGGATCTCCATAGGGAGTTCAAGGCCAGCCTAAATTACACAGTAAGACCCTATAAGAAACAAAACAAAGAACAACAACAGCCAACTGTCAAACACGCTTGAGGAAGCCATGGGCTCAAACTCCAGTACTGCAAAAAAAAAAAAAAAAGTATTTTATCAAAAGTGCATAATTTGGGTCTTGGTTTTTAGTATCAGGGCAGACAATTTGCCTAACCTGGGTAAGACCCTGGGTCCCATCAACAGCAACACACACACATACCCTAAAGAAAGTGTGAACTGGGGGGTCGGGGATATAGCTCAGTGGCATAACACCTGCCTGGCAAGCACAAGGTCATGAGTTCGATTCCTGGTACCAAAAAAAAAAAAAAAAAACAACCCACAAAGAAAGTGTGAACTAAAACTGATGATGAACGAAAGGTCAAGCTGGGTGTGGTAGCAATCCCTAGCACTCCAGTGGCTGAGGCTGGAGGATCATTCGAGACCAGTCTGGGCTACAAAGTGAGCAAGGCCAGCCTAAACTGCATAGCGAGACCCTGTCTCAAAAAGACAAAAAAAAAAAAAAAAGAGAATGAAACATCAAACTGAAAGTAAGCATGATTGTACCAAATCACTGGCCTGAAATGTTTAAAAACATCAAGCCCATAAAGAGTAGGAAAGGGGGCTGGGGATTTAGCTCAGCAGCACAGCACCTGCCTGGTAAGCGCAAGGTCGTGAGTTCGATTCCCGGTACCAGAAAAAAAAAACAAAGAACAAACAAACAAACAAACAAAAAGAGTAGGAAAGGCTGAAAAACTCATCCAGATTGGGAAAAGGAAAAAAAAAAACAGTAGGGAGAACAAGAAAATAGTTGTCTCTGGGCTAGGAGAAAAACAGCTGCAGAGGCCTTTCTGGGGAGAATTAATTAAATTCAAACATGAATTTGAAACTAGATCCTCTCAATTTAACATTGCTGTTTTCTGATTTTTTTTTTTTTTTTTTTTGTCTTTTTGAGACAGGGTTTTTCTACGCAGTTCAGGCTGGCCTTGAGCTCCCTTTGTAACCCAGGTTGGTCTTGAACTTGCAACAATCCTCCTGCCTCAGCCTCTTGAGTGCTGGGATTACAGGCATGTGCACCACTCCTGGTTGAATTTGATAATTGTTCTGAAATTATTTAAGAAGACGCCCTAACATTAGTGGCAGGAACCATCTGGGGGTAAAAGTCTACAATTTGCTCTCAGTTCATTACAAAGATATTATATATTCTATATCATTTTGCATTGTTATAAAATAATAAAGTGTACAAAAAATATGAACAATTGCTGAATCTAGATAATGCATGTATGGGAATTCATCGAAGTGTTTTTTAGAAGTTTTTTTGTTTTTCTTTGATTTGTTTTTTTGTTTTGTTTTGTTCTTGTCTTTTGAGACAGGGTCTCGCTATGCAGTTCAGGCTGGCCTTGAGCTCGCTTTATAGCCCAGGCTGGTCTTGAACTTGCAACGATCCTCCTGCCTCAGCCTCCCAAGTGCTGAGATCACAGGAGTGCGCCACCACACCCGGCCTTGTGTTTTTCTTTGAGACAGGGTCTCATTATACAGCCCAGGCTGGCCTTGAACACCCTAACTCCCATATATCCTTCTGTCTCCGCCTCCTGAGTACTGGGTGTGTGCCACCACACCTGGCAGTCACTTTACCTTTCCTTCTTTTGGTTCCCCAGGCCAGGCAGAATCAATCATTTGCATAACACAGCCTGGAGCACCTGTGCCTTTCTGTTGGAGACAGACTTCCTTTCCCCAGCTGCTTGAGGCCAGGAAGAGAGTCTGGGGATACAGCCTGGGCCCTGGGGATGGAAGCAGGGATGACAGCAGAGAGTGTGACTGGCTTGGAAGCTAAGGTTGGGATGGTAGAGGCTCGGGGGCATCTTGCCTGTCCTCTTGTGTCCTTGAATGTGCAGGTACAGACGAATAAGGTTGTTTTTGTCTCCAGCTGAACACGGCTGTTTCATGGTAGAGCTTGGTAGAAGTTAGATGGTTTGGGGCCCGGCATGGTGGTCCACGCCTGTAATCCCAGCACTCAGGAGGCTGAGGCAGGAGGATCACCATGAGTTCAAGGTCAGCCTAGGCTACATGGTGAGACCCTGTCTCATAACAAAAGAAAATAGGGGCTGGGGATTTAGCTCAGTGGCACAGCGCCTGCCTGGTAACGCAAGGTCGTGAGTTCGATTCCTGGTACTGGAAAAACAAACAAACAAACAAAAAACTTTCATGGCAAAAATTTTTAAAAAGTTCCAAGACAAGGGACCGTGAGAAGAAACTTTTGCACATCTGTGACCGGATGTGCTACCTCAGAGTGAAGGAAGCCCCTCTAAGCAGAGGCCAGGGTACTGGAGCAATTGCTCAGTGAAAGGAAAAGAGAGGGGGCTCTCTCCACAGAGGTAAAGGGGGCCCCCTGCTCCACAGGAGAAGTGCAAACAGGTTTCCATGGCAGCCTCTTGCAGAGTGGCCAGCAGAGTGGTCAGCAGGGTAGCACCCTGGTGGGAAGGGTCATCATCTGTCTGCTGTCTCTGGGAGTGTGCACCAGGAGACCCTCCAGGCAGGACAAGTTAGCCAGAATTTTCTCTCTCTCTCTCTTTTTTTTTTCCCTGAGACAAGGTCTCACAACGGATTCCAGGCTGGCTTGAACTCACTGCGATTGTCCTGCCTCAGCCTCTCGAGTGCTGGAAGTGCAGGCTTGTGACACAACTCTGGTGGCCAGAATTTTTACCATTAAAATGCATGTCCTGGGGCTGAGAGTGTAGCTCAGTGCTAGGGTACATGCTTAGCATGCTTGAGGGCCTGGTTTCCAGCCCCAACACCAAAAACAACAACAACAAAAAGGGCTCAGAGGAAACAACAATTCAGCTGCTTGGAATTTACCCCAAGGGCACAATTTGCAAAAAAGAATGTAGCCAGCAAAGTGGCACACGTCCTTAACACCAGGTACTTGGAAGGCTGAGGCAGGCTCATAAGCTCAAACCCAGCATGGGTGGAAAAACGATGATAAACTTGGAAGGTGTCACACTAGCAGGCGCGGTGGCACATGCCCATAGTCCCAGCAGCTGGGAGGCTGAGGCAGGAGAATCTCCAGGGGTTTGCGGCCAGCCTGGAAAGGAATTCATGGTGACACTGTTTTGGCAGCATCTTTCACTATGTGGGCGGCCCTGTGAGGGAGACAGAAGTGGCTGCCTTGGACCTGAGGAAAGAGGCCGAAGGTCAGGCCCTTTCCCGAGGGGACACAGCTGGCCTGGTGAGAAGACCCCGTCTACTGGGGGCTTGTTCTGGGTGGTTTGAGACAACCTCTTGTCTAGAGGTGTAGCCCAGGCTGGACTTGACCCAGCCTCCTGAGCACTGGATTATAGTCCTGTGGCACCATGCCTGGCCTGCCCTGGTATTTTTCAATCTCTCTCTCTCTCTCTCTCTCTCTCTCTCTCTCTCTCTCTCTCTCTCCCTCGCTTCCCCCACCTCATACTGAGGGTTGAACCCAGGGCCTTTGTACTGAGCTAAATCCAGTCTTTGTTATTTTTTTATTTTGAGCTAAGTTCTTCCTAAATCACTAAATTGCCCAAACTGAATTTGAACTTGTGATCCTCCTGCCTCAGCTTCCCAGACTGCTAGGATTGTTTTTATTCTGAGGCAGGGTCTCCACTTTATGTTGCCCAGACTGGGTTCAAATTTGCAACCCTCCTGCCTCTGGCCCCCTGAGTGCTGGGATTACGGGTGAGTTCTGCCATGCCCTACCAGTTTAAATCTCTTGATAAACATTGCCAAGTTACTCTCGAGAGAGCTGATAGAGCTGAGCGTGGTGGCACATGCCTGTAATCCCTGCGATTTGTAGGCTAAGGCGGGAGGATCAGCCATGAGTTTGAAGCCAGCCTGGGCTACATAGTGAAACCTTGTCTCAAAAAAAAAAAAAAAACAACAACAACAAGAAAACCCCAGAAACCCCACAGAAGTTTACACTTCCAGGGAAAGTGCCAAACTCACCCCAAGCAGGCCCGTGGGAGGAATGACAGTATTAGGCTGGACACAGTGGTGCATGTCCATTGTGCCAGCTGCTCAGGAGGCCGAGGCAGAAAGATTCCTTGAGCCCAGGAGTTTGACACCAGCCTGGACAATTTAGTGAGTCCCGGCTCCCTCATATCATGTAGTTCAGGCAATCCTCTTGCTTCAGCCTCCCAAGGGTTGCAATTACAGATATGTGCTGCTATATCCAATTCATAAGCCATTGTTTATTTTTGAAAATTTTAAACCACAAGTTCCAGATGATGAGCTACGCGCTAGGGCAGGGGCCACTCTCCTGGACCCCTAAATAGCAAATGAAGCCAGCCCCCCTGCTTGCTGACAGAGTATAGGAAAGTAAACCTTGCTGGACTATAGCAGCCAAAGAGATTCTCAAGTATTGCTGAACCCACGTGAAGACAGCCTCCCTTGAGGGGCATGGTGGTGCACGCCTGAAATCCTAGTACACAGGAGGCTGAGGCAGGAGGATTGCAAGTTCGATACCAGCTTGGACTACATAAGGCGCGGTGGCACATGCCTATAGTCTTTGCCCAACCCTTAAAAAAACCACACATCCCCCACCTCCTTTTTTTGTGTACTAGAGATCAAACTCATAGGTGCTCTACTACTGTTACATGTCCAGCTTTTTTTTTTTTTTTGAGACAGAGTCTTGCTGTGTATTTCAAGTTGCTCTGGAATTCACTATGTAGCCCAGGATGACCTCAAACTCATAGCGATCCTGCCCCAGCCTCGTGAGTACTGGGATTACAGCCATGTGCTACCACACCTGGCCAATATCTTTCTTAGATGCACAAATTTTTGCCCTTCTGCCCTCTGTCACCTGTGAACACAGCATTGAAGGCACCATCTGAGGAGTGCAGCGGCACCACCACCCAGAAACGGAGGAAATGTGCTTGTTCCTAGTGAACTATGGGGCCCCAGCTGTTCTGTTACACTTAGTGGCCTAGGACAGAAATTGGTTCGTTGGCTTCCAAGTAGTCCACTTCCTCCTGGGTGTAAATTGAGGGTTTTTTTGGAAATATCGATGTTGGTTGGGAATACGGCTGCATTTTAAAAGAAAGAAGTTCAACCCCAGATGTATTCAGGGCCTTTTGCAGGTTTTCAGTCTAATCATGGCACTCTAAACAAAGGTGAATAAGCTGGGCATGTGACGTTTGCCTGTGATCCCAGCACTAGGGAGGCTGAGGCAGGAGGATTGCCACAGGCTCAAGGCCAGCCTGGGCTCCACATAATGAGAAGATGCCAGCCTGAAATACAAAGTGAGACTGTCTCAAAAAAGTAAAATTTTTCATCTTTTTGAGACGGGTCTCACCATGCAGTTCAGGCTGGCCTTGGGCTCACTTTGTAGCCTAGGCTGGTCTTGAATTCACAATGATCCTCCTGCTTCAGCCTCCCAAATGCTGGGATTACAGGCGTGTGCCACCATGTGCAGCTGGTTTTGTGGTTTTTTGTTTTGTTTTGTTTTGTTTTTTTGAGACAGGGTCTTACTGCGTAGTTCAGGGTGGCTTGAACTCACTATATAACCTATGGAGATCCTCCTGCTTCAGCCTCCCGATGATGCTGGGACGACAGGGGTGTGCCATCGCACCTGGCAGGGTCATCAGTTTTGATTCAGGAAACAAATTTGAATAATCATTATAGACTCTTTACCAAGGGCTGTCACTCTATGTGTAACACTGGAATGGAAAAAACAAAACAGATCTCAGTGCCAACTGGAAGTGCCAGGTCAGATCAGCTAGGAAGTGAGGCTAGGTCAGATCAGCTAGGAAGTGAGATTAGCGGGATGAAAACTCCAGAAGGGGCAGCCGTGAGCCTTGTGGTAGTCAGAACACCTCAAAATACAGTCCTGATGGGTTTGGAAAGGGAGCTGGAAGACTACGTGTACCCCTGTTCACCCCTGTGCCTATCATATACACAGGACACACCCACAGGTCAAAGGCCGAGGTGCTGGTGTTTGGAGACAATTCCCTAATAAATTCACTGCTCAGAAGAATCGGTTTTAGATTGGGTCATAAGAAGTACTACTTAACAGTGGTTATGAGAAATGTATTCATCCAGCCTTCATATATTTTGTTTTGTTTTTTATTTTTGAGATAGATCTCCCCTATGTAGTTCAGGCTGCCTCAAACTCACGGGGATCCTCCTGCCTCAGCTTCCTAAGTGCTGGGATTGTAGGTAATGTGTAACCATACTAGGCTATGTTTGCAATTTTATTGAAAATTTAAAGAAAAAAATGTAAATTTTCAGATGTGAAATGATGAAACATATAAAACATCTTAGGATGCTCGACATTCTAGTAAGATATAGTAGATCCTTTTTTTTTTGGTACTGGGAATTGAACTCAGGACCTCACGCTTGCCAGGCAGGCGCTGCACCACTGAGCTAAATCCCAGACCCTAGTACATTATTTTTACTACTCTATTTTCCTTAGCTGAAAAAACACCAACCTTCAGTTATAATGGGAATGTTTGCCGGGCGTGTTGGCGCACACCTGTAATCCCAGCACGCAGGAGGCTGAGGCAGGAGGATCGTTTCAAGCTCGAGACCAGCCTGGGCTACAAAGTGAGCTCAAGGCCAGCCTGCACTGTACAGAGAGACCCTGTCTCAAAAAAGACCAAAAAAAAAAAAAAAAAAAAAAAGGAATGTTGACTGAGATTAAAAGAAAAACTTGAATAAATGCTAAAATATTACCTTATAGTGTTAGTACCTACAGTTATTTTATTTTAAAAAACTGAACATAGCTTTTCATTTATTTTTTATTTTCTATTTTTTTTTGTTTTTTTCCGGTACCGGGAATTGAACTCACAACCTTGCGCTTTCCAGGCAGGTACTGTGCCGCTGAGCTAAACCCCCAACTCCTAGCTTTTTATTTTTTATTTATCTTTTTCCTACAATTCTTTTTTCTTTTTATTATATGAACCTTTTGGGGGAGGGTGTCCTGGGGATGAATCTCAGCCCTTGAACCAGCTGGGCAGGCACTCCTGCACCACTGAGCTCTGTCCCCAGACTGTGGTACAAACTTTGCATGACAAACACATATTCAGTGTTATAGTTAAAAATGCAGAAGTAGCTGGGCATGGTGTTGCATGGCTATAATCCCAGCATGGGAGGGAGGTGCTGTGGCAGGAGGATCACTGAGTTCAAGGCCAGCCTGAATTGCGTATGAAACTCTGTCTCAAAACAAAACAAAACACCAAAATGCAGCAGTTAAAAAAAAAGAAAGAAATGAGAGTAGCAAAAAAGTTATTCAAAAGTTTCGCTGGGCACGGTGGCACACAACTATAATCCCAGCACTTGGGACACTGAGGTAGGAGGATTGCTACGAGTTTAAGGTCAGCCTGAAATACAAAGTGAGTTCAAGGCCAGTCTGAACTACATGGCGAGACACTATCTCCAAAAAAAAAAAAAATTGCTGTTTTATCATTTTGAGACATTTCACATACCGCTCTTTTGCGAACCAGAAATTTGAGATTCAGTGTTGAAATTGTAGGATTTGAGGCTTGACTAAGACTGACTTTCTTTTCCTTCTTTTTTGAGACAGTCTCACTATGTGCAAGCTGGTCTTGAACTCGCTGTGTAGCCCTTGCTGATCCCCTGCCTCAGTGCTGAGATTGCACCACCACTCCCAGCTAAGATTCTCACGACGATTAGTGGACGATCTTCTTGCTTTTGAGTCGCAAAACAAGAACTCTCACCTCTTAGCAACGTGTATCTAATTTTAAAATCTTTCACCCAACTGGCTTTAGAATCTCTCAAATCTTGGGGTCAGAATTCCTCAGTGGATGCCTTTGGGAATCAATGGTTCTCCACCCCAACTGCACGGGGTGCTTTGGAAAAATCCGGACAATGGACCCGCCCAGAGATATTCTAATTTAATTGGCGCCTGGTGAGCCTTGGGCCCCAGCTGGCTCCTGAGCTGCTCAGGTGATCCTGAGGGGCCGGCAGGAAGACGGCCTCGGGCGTGGATGGTATTTCTTCCTCTCCTAGCTCCTGAGGCACAGGAGTAAGCTGGTCTGTGTGGTACGAAAATAATCCCGAAAACTGACAGGAGAGTTGGGTAAGTCCTTTTATTTACTTTGTGATTCAACAAATAAGTAATCACTTATGGAGCTCAGGGCTAGAGTAAAGGCGAGCTCAGTGTCCTGGGGCCACCTGCAAAGACCCGGAAAACTGCCTGGAGGAGGCGGCAGCTCAGCAGGGACAGGAGGAGGCTTGGAGGCCCTGAGGGATGAGGTAGGGAGTGTTGAGCCCAACACCTGGGCTGGGAGAGGAGCGGGATGGGCTGGCAGATGCCAGAGGTGAGGTACTGGTTGGGTTCCCAGGTACAGAGGCAGACTAAAGAGTTTAGACATACCCAGAATGCATTTAGAAGGACATTAAAGCTTTCTAGCAGGAAGCAAGGTGTGCTGGGCATGGCGGTGCACCCCTGTAATTCCAGCACTGCCAGCAGTTGGGAAGCTGAGACAAGAAGATCCCCAGGAGTTAGAGGCCTGAACTACGTAGTGAGATCTTGTATCAAAAAAAAAAAAAAAAAAAGAAAGAAGGGTCGGTGATATAGCTCAGCAGCACAACACCTGCCTGGCAAGTGCAAGGTCCTGAGTTTGATTCCTGGTATCAGAAAAAAAAAAAAACAAGAACAAACCCAAACACACACACACACACACACACACGCACACACACACACACACACACGCACACAAAACAGTATAGTTACACAAGGGTGATACTTTTTTTTTTCCGCAATAGTGAGACCTGAAGAAATTTTAATGATTTGACTGATCATCGTCCACTCCCTATCCAATCTGGACTAAATAGTAACTCGACATGGTTGCTATTCCTGTCAGTGTCTGGAGAGGATTCCATGTGGCAGTGGGGAAGGTGTATATATTTTTTCCCCTGTATTGGGGATTGAACCCAGGGTTCTTCTGTCCCTGTGCTGCCTCCGAGCCCTATCCAGTCTCTGTCTCTGTCTCTCTCCTTCCCTCCAAATTGTTTCAGGCTGGCCTCAAACACCCAATGATCCACCTGCTTCAGCCTCTAAAGTGCAGAGATTACAGACATGTGCCACTATAAGGTTCTTTTTACTTTAAAAAAAATTTTTTTTTTTTTTTTTACGACAAGGTCTCATTGTATAGTGCAGGCTAGCTTTAAACTTGCTTATGCAGCCTAGTCTGGCCTCGAATTTGTGGCACTCCTGCCTCAGCCTCCAGAGTGCTGGGATTACAGGGGTGCACCATTAAACCCGGCTCTTTTTACTTTGAGACAAGTTGCCCAGGCTGGTCTCAATCTTCCATCCTCCTGCCTCAGCCTCTCCTGAGTACCTGGGTTTACAGGCATGTGCAGCGTTGCTCCCCTGATGAAATTGCAGGGCCTTGTGCATGCAAGGCAAGAGCTCTGCCCCTGAGCCATATCCCCCCCAGTGTTTTTTTTTTAAGTGACTAATTGTACTTAAATAGCGCTTACCATGGGTTAGGCCCTGGACAAATAAAGTCAGGGTCTCTGCCTGCTTACCACTTTTACCACCACTTTCTTTCCTGTGGACTTGTTGGGGCAGCCAGGGAATGTGATACTTCTTATCAGGCTGTTTGTCGGACTTGCCCTAGAGCAAGTAAACAAATTCAAAACATGGAGCCTTCTGGTTGCCTTAGGCTCCCTCCTGTGCCGGCTCTGGCTTTTTCTTATCCTAATTCAGGACTCAAGGACAAATAGGTCACACCGTGGAACCCTTCCAGCCCGATGGGCTGAGACACTTGCTTTCTGGTTATGGAGGAGCCAGCAGCTCCTGGCTTTAAGGACCATGACCTTCAAGACAAGTTATGGGTCAGAAACGTAGATTTCAAAGCCACACTCCAGAGCTACTGAGTTGGAATCCTTGGGGTTGGGCTCCTTCCAGCTCCTTGTGGTGGAGCTCTGGCCACCTCGGCTGGTGGGTGATTGGGGGACAGGTCTGACGAGATTTGGCACTGCTGGGGATTGAACTCGTGGCCTTGAGCGGGCCAGGCCAGGGCCTCTGTGGTGCTGAGCTAATCCTCCACCCAGGCCCAGGTGAGCTCTTGATGTGTGGTCCTCTCGCCTAGTCAGCTCGGAACCTTTGCACGGTGCTTGGTTTTCAATTCAAACTGTTTCTAGGTTAGCTCCTTCATTGAGCTATTCTGCTCAGCAGAGGACCTGAGATCCCACAGGTAAGAGAGGGTTAGGACTAAGCATTAAGTATCTCTGGCTAGGTCTCTCACCCTTTCAGTCCCACTTACCTGAAGAGCCAGATTTCTGAAAGCATGGTAACCGTAGGGGGTAATATTCACGGGAGGGCTGGGTTACCAGTCCTCACCACACCTCTGTGAGCCACCTGTCAAGAACAGAGCCTTAAAACAAACTCACGATGTTGGATTTCTGTGTTCACCAGCTCATGGAGTCACAGGGGCACAAATTTAGGCAAACATGACCCACTTTCTGTTTTATTTTTTTTCTTGTGGAGCTGGAGATTAAACCCAGGGCCTTGTACAAGCTGCACTGCCACTGAGCTGCACTCCTAGGCCCAAGTTCAATTCCAATGTTTTTCTTCAAATCCTTTTTTTTTTTTTTTTTTACCAAGATGGTTTCACTACATAGTAGTTCAGGCTGGCCTTGAACTCACTGTGTAGCCCTGGCAGGCCTTGAATTTGCAGGATCCTCCTGTCTC
This sequence comes from Chinchilla lanigera, assembly GCF_000276665.1. Lineage (NCBI taxonomy): Eukaryota > Metazoa > Chordata > Mammalia > Rodentia > Chinchillidae > Chinchilla > Chinchilla lanigera. The sequence continues at coordinate 17,237,506 of NW_004955437.1, read as the reverse complement.
AGCCTTTTGAGTGCTGGGATTACAGGTGTGCACCACTGTGCCCGGAGTCCCCTCACTCTTGATGCACTGGAAATGCATGTGCACAACTCATTCATTTGTTAGAAAGACTTGCTGGGTGCTCCCAAGCTCTCCAACTCCCTGGATGAAGGAAGACAGCATCTAAGACGTGGACTTCTTGGCTTTTATCATCCTTAGTTACTTCCTTAATGTACTTTGAGTGTACAGATGTGGGGTTTTAAAACTTGCTTGTAATTAAGATATGGTTCATTTTTATTGCTTGAGATAAAATCTGGTCCAAGGGACTCAAATGTAATTTACAAAATAAAAGTGCATGTGGGCAGGCCCTAAGGGAAAAACAAAAAAAAGGATAAAGAGTTTGCCAGGATTCTTGAGTTTACTTAGTCACTTCTTGGAGAATAAAAATCCCAGCCACCTGCATTATTTAAAAAAAAAAAACAAAACAAAACACAAAAACCCACACCTTATAAACATTCTCTTTGAAATACCTGAATGAACTAGATTGAATTATAAACTAATGGCTTGTAAAAATTCACCTTGAGCAAGCTGAGCAAGCTACTGAAGATCTAAATGAAAGAGTCAGGGAGAGACTTAGGAAACCCAACCTGCTGTTTGTTTGTTTTATCTGTAATGTAACTCAAAAGTAGCCAAGCATGGGAGCTCTCCCTGTGTTTGGTTTCCCTGGGCTGAGCTTGTGAATGCCAAGATTTAATCTAAAGAGGTTTGTGTTTTAAAAACTAACAACCAAGTAATAAAACACCTATAAAAGGGTTTTATAATGGAAGCGGTGACAGTTTGGAGTGTAGTATTACACCTCTTCTGCTCCCGTCTCCTTTTCCTATCCTTTCATTCAACTCCGTGCCCTTTGTCTAGGCGCCTTCTCACCTTGCTGCTAAGATGCCGAAGCAGGGGGAGGTCACACCCCAAAGTAGCAGACCATCTTTAAAAAGTGAAGCGTGGATTGTGGTCTGCATCTGAGGACAGGGCTGTCGCTGCTTGCTTTGTCTGTCTGAGATAAGAGCGAAGATAAGTTGCCCTGACAAAGTACCTACCTAGTGGTAGTTGTTCAGTGGTTTCTAAGGCGGAGCTAGGGGGTGCAAGAGGCAACTGGGGTAGGCGGGCCCGGGCTTCCTCCCCCTGGCACCCTGCGCCACCCCACCATCGCCCAAGCCTGCCCAGGCTCCAGGGACAGACTTTGGGCAACAGGTGGTTTTCCAGCCAGGCCACTAGGCCTGAAACTTGGTGCTTTTTTTCAGAGCCATAGTTCTCCTCCCCCTCCCAAAGAAATGGCGCCTGGGAAGGAAAACTTCTATCCCAAACTCTGGGAGCCATTTCTCCAGCATACCTTTCCCATATTCTCAAGTGTCCTCCCTCAGCATCCCACCCACGCGGGAGGAGCCAGGGCCACTCGAGCCTGGAGGGAACTAGGAGGCCGCAGCGTGGCCCGGTCTGGGCGGCCAGCGGATCCCCCAGCCTCCCTCCTGTGGGCCTCAGGAACTCGGGGGGCCCAGGGGAAGCCTGGAAAACCGAACTTCGCCATCAGCCTTCCTCACATTGCTGGTTAGAGCAGAGGGGGGAAGGGCCCCCCAGCCATCTCCCCCTCCTCCAGCCCCTCTGCCATCCAGCTGCACAGCCCACGAAACACCCAGAGCGCGGCTCCGAGCTCGCCAGCCCCTGGCAGGCCGGGAGAGGGCATCTGGAGGGGCAGCTCCTCGCCAGCCCGCGCCTGACATCCGCACTCCCACCCAGGATGCTGCCGCCGTGCCCTGTCCGCAGTCGCTGAATGTCACTGCCCCCTCTTGCTCCCGATCAGGGCAGACACAGCTCCCGAAGCGTCCCCAACCACAAAACTGCCGCGATCGCCCGAGGGCACCAGGCCCGGGTGAAGGACGAAGTTTAGGGCCCACGGCTGCGGGAGGGGGGCGCGCTGGCGAGGACCGCACCTCGGTCCCGGCCCCTGCGGGCACACTCCCCGCCCCAGACGTCCCAGACGTCCCCATCCTCCCGCGGACACCGGCGTCCCCGCCCTCCCCCGAGGGCGGCGAGCGG
>NW_004955437.1:17220954-17235223 GCF_000276665.1 Chinchilla lanigera | reverse complement strand
GCCGAGGAGGAGGAGGAGGCGGAGGAGGAGAAGGAGGCGGCGGCGGTGGGTCCCGGGCGGGGGGAGCGCGGCGCTGCGGACCCGGGCGGCTGGCAAAGGACGAGGCGGAGGCTGAGGAAGGCAGCGGGGAGACCCGGGCTGCAGCAACAAAGGGCAGCGAGCGATTGGCCGGGCTGCGGGCGAGGTTAGCCGGGGACCGGGGTGGCCGGAGGCAGCTGCGAACGGTGCACGTGCTTGCAAACACGGGCGTGTGGAGCCGGGGGGGGGTGGTGGTGTGTGCACGCCCGGCGGGTAGGGGCTCGCTCCCCCTCGGCGTGGGATGGCGAGGAGGCAGCAGCGACGGCGTTCCGCCTGCACCCTGCCTGGGGCTTGCAGGGTAGGGGTGTGTGTGCGGGGGAGGATGCGAGCCAGGGGGCGGGCGAGTAGTCGCCCGGGACGGGACGGGAGAGAGGGTGGAGGAGGGGGCGGGATGGAACGCTCCGGGCGGCGCGCCCGTCCGCGCGCTCCACCGCGGGAGCTGGCGACTGAGAACCTCGAATTTTAACTTCGCGTGCCCGCCCGCACGCGCCCACCCCTAAATCCTGCGGCCGCCGCCAGCGATCAGCTCTCACACAAACTTTAGCTGCGGGCTAGGGGCTTTGGGGTTGAGTGGGGGAGGGGAAAGGGAAAAGGCTCCTGATTGGCGTTGTTTGTAGCCAATGAGGCCAAGCGCCTCTGCCGTGCGTAGACCCAATCCATTTCTAGAGGCAGAGGGGCGAGGAGGGGGAAGTAGAGGTGCCTTGGTGTCTGGGAGAGAGAAAATGGGCTGGACCAATAGGTGCCCGGAAGAGGCGGGCCCAGGGGGCTGGTGATTGGAACTGGACGTGGACCCTCCCCTGGGGTGGTGCCGGAGGGGGGATGATGGGTCGAGAGGTGTGTCTATGTGGAGGCGAGATGACCGGCAGGAAGTTGCCCCAATGGGCTGCGGAGTGGTTAGTGAGTGCTTGACGGACAGACGCGTAGGCCAACGGCTGGCCTTCAGTGTCTGTGGTTTCGTCCAATGGAGCAGCGCCGGGGCGGGGCCGCGGCTCGGGTTTAATGAGACTCCATTGGGCTGTAATCAGTGTCATGTCGGATTCATGTCAACGACAACAACAGGGGGACACAAAATGGCGGCGGCTTAGCTCCTACCCCTGGCGGCGGCGGCAGCGGTGGCGGAGGCGACGGCACCACCTCCAGGCGGCAGCCGCGGGTTCTTTTTCAGGCAGCGGCAGCGCCCCCGGCAGGCGAGGTGGCGGTGGCGCGCAGCCAGGTCTGTCACCCACCCCGCGCGCTCCCACGGGGGAGGAGACTGGGCAGGAGGGGGATCTCCAGGGGGGTCGCGGGCTCGCGACGCCCCTCCCACAGGCCTCTGCGCGAGGGTCACCGCGGGGCCGCGTGGGGTCAGGCTGCCCCTGAGCGTGACGGTAGGGGGCGGGGGAAAGGGGAGGAGGGATAGGCCCCGCCCCCGGAGGGCCTGCGGGGCAGGGGGCGGGACTCGGAGGAGGGCGGGGCTAAGTCTGTGGGGGCGGGGCTTGCGGATCGGCAGGCGTGGGCGGGGAGGGGCTTCCTGAGAGGGAGTCAACTGGTGGGAATGGTGGGGGGCCGGCCAGGGTGCGGGGCGGCCTGGCGGTGGGTAGCAGGGAGGGGACGCTGGAGGGGTGGAAGGAGAAGCCGCAGGGAGAGGAGGGAGGGATGCCGTCTCGGAGGTGCAGACCCGGGCGCAGGGCTGGGAGGGCAGGTGAAGCGAGGGCGGAGGGCGGAGTGTCTGGGGCGGCGTGAGGGTGGCCTGGGCGTGGTGCGTGTGGCCTGGGCGGGGGGCGCTTTGCGGAGCAGGTGCTGCGTCGGGAGGAGTCCTGACCCGTGCCGCAGGTCCACCTGCTGTGATGGGAAACACCTGTCTGGGTGAAACTGCAGCCTGGAGTAGGAAGGGGGTGGAATGCTTGTGTTTGGGAGTGTTTTTTAAAATGATGTTAAGACAGCAACGTGGACTAACAAGTGAAGGGAGGACGGAGAGGCTGCATCCAACTTGCAAAGCATACCTGTATAGAAAATCTCCTAGGGCGGAGGGTGGGGCGGAGGTTGCAGGTGCGGAGACCGCGGGCGGGACTGGGCCACAGGTCCCCGCGAAGGTAAGGGCTGAACTGTGTCCGGCGTGGGCAGGGGCCAAGAAAGGTGTTCATTCGGGAGACAGTTGTCCCCAGCCCGGGTGAAACTTGAGTTCGAGTCTTGAAGACAGCGCAGGAGGCGGGGTGTCCAGTTCCTCAGGAAAAGGCCAGGCTACCTGGGGAAAGGATGTTGTATATCTTAGAATTTGCTGGTACTTTGGTACGGGCAGAGTGCAAGGAGTGGGGGAACTGAGGGGGGAAGACAGGCCAGGCCAGATTGCAAGTGCCCTGTGAAGGACCCGAAGCCCTGCAGTTGGGAGAGGGTGTTGGCATGTTGGAGTCTTAAAGATTATGAAGGGGAATCGAGAAAAGATTATAGATGTGGGAAATAGGAAAAGTGAATTGAAGTGTATTTGGGGTGAAGGTACCAGGAAAGGCAAGGTAAATTAGGTACTTGAAGACCGTGTATGATCAGGAGTGGAGGTAGCAAATGGGAATTAGTTATGTCAGGATAGTTTGTTCTGTGGTGTTCCAATAAAGTTTTTTCTTAAAAAAAAAATACATTTCTGCTCTGTCTTACTTCTGTATCCTAGATTTTCTGGCATAACCCTGAAATAAAACTTACTTTTTTTTCATACTCATAAATTTCTTACACATGTATCAAAATTATTATTTGAAGTGTTTTTTTTTTTTTGAGACAGGGTCTCACTCATTATGTAGCTTAGGCTGGTCTTGAACTCCTGGGGATCCTCCTGCCTCAGCTTCCCAGGTGCTGGGATTACAGGTTTGTGGCACCACATCCGGCTTGTTTTTGGCTTTTAAGAAGGAGAGGGCTTCCTGCAGTGATGCACCCCTGTAATCTCAGTTACTCTGAGAAGTTGAGGCAGGAGGACCCCAAGTTCAAGGCCAGCCTGGGCAATTTAGTGAGATCCTGTTTTAAAAAAAAACAGGGCTAGGGATGTAGCTAAGGGTAAAATGTGTGCCTAGTGTGTGTCAGGCCCTAGGTTCAGTCCTCAGTACTGAACAAAAACCACAAACAACAGACAACATCGCCTATTTCAGAAAGGATAAAATTCTTACCTCAGTGCACACCTGAAATGCCGGCACTCAGGCAGGAGTGCTGGGAGCTCCAAGCTAGCCTGGGCTACGGTGCTTTCGGATGACTGGCTCATAGTGATGGTGTTCGGAAGTTTTGCCTGCCCGTCATGCCTGGCTCTTAAGTAGAGTGGATATTATGTCATTGCCCTTAGAGCATGTGTTCATTTCATGCATTTTTTGTGAAGGGAGATTGGAACCTGTCAGGTGGGAGGTGTAATGTGAATGAAAGGTAAATAGGGTGAGTAATGGAAGAAGTTTGATAAGTAATCCTTTTTTTTGGTCTCTCTCGTTTGTTGTTTTTCTTCCGGTATCAGGAATCGAACTCATGACCTTGAGCTTGCCAGGCAGGTGCTGTGCCGCTGAGCTAAATCCCTTGCCCCCCTTTTTTGTCTTTTTTGAGACAGGTTTTGCTATGCAGTTCAGGCTGGCCTTGAATTCATTTTGTAGCCCAGGCTGGCCTCAGACTTGAAGTGCTCCTCCTTCCTCGGCCTCCTGAGTGCTGGGTGTACCGGCATAGGCTACCATTCTGGGCCTCTGATAAGTAATTTTAATGAGTGAGAAGCTCTTACTAACTTCCATATGCCAATTAGAACAAGACTAAGTGATGTGGTTCTCAGTTCTGTGGTTCTCTAAGGTTAACCTGGTTTTCCATGTATACATAGACAATGGTTGCATTTGTATTGAGAGAATAGGAAAGAATGTTATGAAAAGTGGGAACGTGTGTGCTGTGGTGGTCAGTGTTCGCAGTGGTCAGTGTTTGCAGAATGGTGATACGTGGATGGGAGAATGGGATAAAGGAATATTTCTTCTTTATAATACCTTAATTTGCATTTCCTGAGCACCTTTTTGTAGGATGCCCGCAATCTTCTGACTGGAGTTTTCTAGTAGACTGGAGAAACAGTACAACCTAATTTCGGGGTTGTATATTCCACTGATGTTGGATATTGTAGTTTCCAGTTTGGGGCAACAGTGAGCAAAGCTGCTTTGAGTATCCCTTACATGGCGTGTGGTGCCCAGGTGCACAACCTTCTCCGAGGTGCACATCTAGGAAAGCAGTCGTTAGTTAGTTCCTAGGCAGGATGGTCGTTTACCCTAATTACCTTGTCCCATGGTATTTACAGCGTTCTTTTTTTTTTTTTGGTCTTTTGGGTTTTTTCCGGTATCGGGGATCGAACTCACGACCTTGCCCTTGCCAGGCAGGCTCTGTGTCTCTGAGCTAAACCCCCAGCCCCTTTACAGCATCCTTAGTTCTCATTTTCTGTGTTTGGATGCTCATGGGGTCACCCTCATCATAGGTCTGCGTTTCTTCATTGATTATTCCACCAGTCAAACTGTTCTCCAAAGTTTTGTACCAGGTTATGTTCCCTCCAGCATTTACCTGACTAGTAATCATGCTGAACAGCTCTTTCATGTTTTATTAGCCATTCGTGTCTCCTTCTTCTTAAAGTTCACCACACACACTTTTAATTGGCCCTTGTGTCTTTGTCGGTATTCAGAAGTTTTTTGTTTTCTGTGAGTACAGGTCCTTTGTCCTGTGTGTGTGTTGCAGATTCTTCAGTTCCTCAGCCTTGCCTCTTTGCGTGTCTTTTTGATGTCCTTTAATGAGCAGAAGTTCTTAATTTTATTGGAGTCAAAGTTATTGGTCTTTTCTTTATGGTTCGGGCTTTTTGTGTCTTATTTTAAGACTCTTTTCCTCTCCTGAGGTCAAGAAGATATTCTTCTATACAGTATTATCTCCTAAGAGCTTTATTGACCTTAAAAGATATATGAGTAAAATACACTCTTCTTGACCTCAGCCTCGCCATTAGAAATCTATTTTTGCTTCTCTTCACTTTCCCTCTGTTCTCTGTCTTGAGTTTTTACTTGTCTGCAGCTATAACTAAGAGCCAGGTGCTGACTTCCCGTCTCTTAGGAGAAAATGGTCATATAGCCAGAAGTTGAGCCAGATTAGATTTTACAGGTCTCCAGCCGACTGTGTTGCTCTTTTTCCCTTTTATGAGCTAGCATTTTATTGTGTTCCTGCTATGCGCCCGCCGCCATCCTTCCTTCTTTCATATTTGCTATCTAAATGACTCCTCTTACAGTTATGTATTCTCATTTTTACAAATGGAAAACTGGGACTTCAATTGATTTAGTAACATGTCCAGTCATCCCACAATTTATGTAGCTGGCAGAGTGGGAACTGGATGCCTGGATACTCGATGATTCCCGTCACATCACACCGACTTGTTAAATAACATTCCTGAACCCTACATTTTGAAAAAACTCAAGACCAAAGAGGAAAACTTCTGTTTTTGTTTTCTTTTCCTCTCTTGGCACTGGAGATGGCACATGGGGACTGGCTTCTGCCAGGCACGTGCTCTACCCCTGAGCTACAGCCCCAGCCCCATCTTCCTGCCTTGTAATGCAGTGGGCCCTAACGTACAAAAAAGCTATCTTTTGTGAACTCGATTAATTACCTCTCTGCATGTTAAAGTGCGTAGCAGTAGTCCATGAATGGGTATAGAAGGTCGTAAACCCCTGAAAATTTATGCATGTGTTCATTTTTTAAAGTGGGTTATAATGTTTTTTGACTCTTAAAAGGGAACCCTAATTTGGTTTTTTTTTTGGTTTTTCTCCGGTACCGGGAACCGAACTCACGACCTTGTGCTTGCCAGGCAGGCGCTTTGCCGCTGAGCTAAATCCCCAGCCCCCCTAATTTGTATTGGATACCTGTAACACATCCTGAAATCTGGTTTTTCTTACATTTTTTTTTGGACAGGGATTCCTTGTGTAGTTCAGGCTGCCTTGAACTCATTATGTAGCACAATCTGGCATCAAACTTATATCATCCTGCTCCAGCCTCCCGAGTACTGAGATTACAGTCGTGTATCTATTTTTTTCCAAAATACTATCTATATCTGTCTGTCCGTCTGTCTGTCTTTTTGAGACAGAGTCTCACTATGCAGTTCAGGCTAGTCTTGAGCTCACTTTGTAGCCCAGGCTGGTCCCAAACTCGCACTGATCCTCCTGCCTCAGCCTCATGGAGTGTTGGGATTACAGGTGTGCACCACAACACTCAGCTCAAAAGAATCTTTTTTTTTTTTTTTTTTTTTAATGTCTTTTTTTGAGACAGGATCTCGCTATGCAGTTCAGGCTGACCTTGAGCTCACTTTGTAGCCCAGACTGGCCTGGAAATCTCAATGATCCTCCTGCCTCAGCCTCCCGAGTGCTGGGGTTACAGGCGTGTGCCACCATGCCGGGCTCAAAATAATCTTTAAAAATTCATGTTTTCTTAATGCATTGTCCTCAGCCTTTGTCATTAAGAACTGGCTAAAACCTAATTTGTAATTAGGGAAGAATTTGGATTGATAGACATTTTCAGATGACACTCCAAGTGAGTAGATTATTTCTTAGGTGAAAGTGCTAAGTTATCAATATTTCTAATCAGTTTAACCTGGCTGGAAAGGCCTGTTGACTTCAAATGACTTTTCATCTTGTCTTTAAAATCCTCTGTTTTACAAGGGATCATATTTCCTGTGAGGTTCCTAACAGTGTGATTAAATTTTAGAGACTGAAACTATTGAGCACTTAAATGCAGGAATGACTATGCAAACCTAATTCCTAGGTTTCACTGGGAGATTTGGGACCTGCCTCCGCTAATTTATGATGATGATGTTGAAACTAATCTTTGCTAGGGATTATGGAAGCCATAATAGTTTATTGATGGTTCAGTTATTGTTTGTTGAAGCAGATTTACACAATTATAGTTTAATGACATAACAAGGCTATTGTCAACTAGGAGAGCATGACATGAAAAATTAAACTTCCAATTAATATAATATGTATTAGTTGAAATGATAATTTTCATGGTGATTTAGCCTCTTAGAAATCCTTAGAAAACATTATTAGCTTATGAATTGAGAACTCAGAGTTAATGAGTAGGGGGAAATAACTTAGTATTACCCTAAAAAGATCGGGAATTCCATATTCAATCCACCTAACATTTATTGAGTGCCTGCTTGGGCTTGCTGCTGAATTAGCCTCATAAATACAAGTTGAGTAAGACTGATGTGTGGGGAGATGAAATGCTGGTTACTTTTGTCTTTCAGTCACTCTTTCCTTCAGTCTGTAGTGGTTAGGTATGGCTGCCAGGGACTCAGACATTCAGCAAATGTGTGTGTGCGTGTGTGTGTGTGTTTGTGCACGCGCGCACTGCTCTGTATATTACTGTGTCGGCTGTTCCTGCAGGAGCTTCCGACTGCATCTGTCACATTCACATGCCGCAGTCTGTCTGTAGCTAGAGCCAACTTCTTGTCTTTGCTTGTTATTTATGTATGTATGTGTGTGTTTATTTTGTGGTACTGGAGGTGGAACCTAGGACCTTTGCATTGAGCTATACCCCCAGCTTTTTTTTTTTCTTTTCTTTTTTTTTTTTTGAGGTAGGCTCCCTCTAAGTCAGTAAAGATCCTGAGTCACTAATAAGTTGCCCAAGTGGGGCTCGAATTTGTGATTAAAGTATCCTGCCTCAGCCTCCCAGAGTGCTAGAATTACAGGTGTGCGCAACTACAGTGAGCTTGTTTTATTTTTTATTATTTATTTTGCTTTTTTATTTTTTTGCTGTTGGAAATCGAATTCAGGGCCTCGGGCTTACCAGGCAGGCACTATGTTGCTGAGCTACATCCCTAGCCCATTGTTTGCTTTTTTGTTGTTTTGGTTTTTTTGAGACAGGGTCTTACTTTGTAGTCCAGGTTGGTCTCGAACTCACTGTGTAGCCTCAGCCTTCCAGAGTGCTAGAATTGCAGGTGTGAGCCATCATGCCTGTTTAGCTGGAATTGGCTTTTTAAATTTGGTGCTTTGTTTTGTTTTGTTTGTTTGTTTATTTATTTTGGTCTCTTTGAGACGGGGTCTCACTATGCAGTTTAGGCTGGTCTTGAACTTACTTTGCAGCCCAGGCTGGCCTCGAACTTGCAAGGATCCTCCTGCCACAGCCTCCTGAGTGCCGGGATTAAACAATTTATTAAGGTGAAGTTCACATGAGTCTTAAAAATGAACAGTTGAATAGTGTTTAGTACATTCAGTGTTGTGTGACAGTGTGTGTAATGTAGTTCCACAACATTTCCATCACTTGTTCTCCTTCCCATTTAAGAAAGATCTCCCCACACCCTGTTACCTTTTATTTTGCTCTTTATTTATACTTTGGGTTTCTCATATAAGAGAAACCTTGCAATATTTACACTTGTGTGCCTGATTTATTTCACTTAACATTGTGGTCTCAAGTAGGTTCGTTTTCCTACAGTTGACTCTTTCAGTGGGGAAGGGGACAGAGTCTGAGGGAGCAGGGAGGCATGGGAGGGAAAGGGGACAGAGCAAAATTAAGATGTGCTGTGTATATGTAATCCCCGCATGCGAGAGATAATCATCATGTGCTCCAAACATGTAGCAAAAAAATTGTAAAAAACACATTGTTGTCAATCCAAAATAAAGGGGCTGGGGATTTAGCTCAGTGGCACAGCGCCTGCCTGGCAAGCGCAAGGTCGTGAGTTCGGTTCCTGGTACTGGAAACCGCCCTCCCCCCCAAAAAAATCCAAAATAAAACACACCATCCATTTTAAAGTTTTTCTCCATGTCCCCCTTCCTTAGGCCCTAGCAATCAGTTTTTCTATGGATTGCCTACTCTTGAGTGGTTTTGCTTTTGTTTTTGCTTTTTTTTGTTCCTGGAGAGAAGGTCTCGCTATACAGTTCAGGCTGGCCTTGGGCTCACTGTGTGTGTATAGTTCAGGCTGGTGGTGATCCTCCTCTCTTGGCCTCCCATGCTTGGATTACAGGCATGTGTCGCACTGCTGATTCTCTTGGTGTTTCTTACAAATGGATTTATACATATGGCCTTTTGTTTCTGGCCTCTGTTACAACATAATGATTTCAAGTTCAGCCACTTTGTAGAAGTACATGTCAGTACTTCATTTTCTTGTGGCTGAATAATATTGCAGTGCATGGGTTTACCACTTTGGTTTTTTGTTTTGTTTTGTTTTTGGTACTGGGAATTGAATTCGGACCTTGCCCTTGCCAGGCAGGCGCTGTGCCACTGAGCTATATCCCCAGCCCGGTTTTACCACATTTATTTTTTATTTATTTATTTTTTGGTTATTTATTTATTTACTTATTTATTGTCTTTTTGTTTGTTTGTTTGTTTTCTGGTACCGGGGATTGAACTCACCACCTGCGCTTGCCAGGCAGGTGCTGTGCCGCTGAGCTAAATCCCCAGCCCCTATTTATTGTCTTTTTGAGACAGGGTCTCACTATGTAGTTCAGGCTGGCTTTGAGCTCACTTTGTAACTCAGACTGGTCTTGAACTCCCCAAGATCCTCCTGCCTCAGCCTCTCGAGTGCTGTGGTTACAGGCGTGTGCATTCTTTCATTTGTTGATGGGCATTTGACTATTGTGAATAGTGCTGTATGAAGAATATATTTATCTGTTCGTACTTGAGTGTTTGCAGTTCACGCTGGTCTTGAACTCACTTTGTAGCCCAGGCTGGCCCCGAATTTGCAGCGATGCACCTGCCTCAGCCTCCTGGGTGCTGGGATTATAGGTATGTGCCACCATTCCTATCAAGGTGATTTTTTTTTGATTGGTATTTACAACTTCACCTCCCATTTCACATGGTTTGGGCCTCCAGCATTAATTTTAGGGGAAACAGATACACAGAGGACTTGAAAAGTTAGTACTTTTCATCGCATGATGGATTTTTACTTATTTATTTATTTTTTGGTAATGGAGGTCGAACTCAGGACCTTGTGCTTGCCAAGCAGATGCTTATGCCGCTGAGCTATATCCCTGGCCTCTGGAGTTTTAAATTAACTCATTAATTGTACAAGTTCATGGGGCTCATTGTGACATTTCTAAAAATGTGCATGTTGTGTTCGATTGTGTCCACCCTCCCTAATCTTCTCTTGCCCCCAGATGATGTTTGATGTCACGGTGACGGGTACCGTTAACTGAGGATCCTATTTTGAGCCAGTGAGTGGGCCCGCTCTGCTGGGCGGTGAGAGAGGAAGGAGGAGTCAAGGTCCCATCTGTTAAACTGTTTGTGTTGTAGTCTTTGGAAGCTGTTGTTAAGATTTGTGGATGCTCACTAAGTTATGTAGTGGGCTTTGAAAAAAATCCGGGAGCTGATAAAAGTAAGACTGCTAAAAATAACTGTTAGCAAGTAAAACTCAGGATGGAAAAAGAGCAAACTCTATTATGAATCTTGTTTTTTCTCCTGCTGTTTTTGGTGCATCTGTACTCTCATGACTCAAGTGTTATGACATTGATTTCGAAGTAACACATAGCCTTGGTGAAATCTCAGAGGAGGACTCACAGCATACTCCCAGTCCAGGATATTTTGACTCTTCTAATGCTGGCATGAATATTTCTGAATACTGTTGATATTTATATAATACCAGTGGAGCTAAAAGCTCAGTGTTGGACCGAGCATTTCTCTAGATCTGTTTAGAATAGTTTGTGATGAATGATGTAAATAGTGTTGTAAGACTGTTTGATACAACCATATAATTTGCTGATTTTTTTGTAGCTAAAAATAAAATGCTTCACAACCTTAGAAGATAGAATAATTTAATTTGATGTAGCATGAATTCCCTGAATTAATATGGGATGATTGGTAACATTTTTAATAGACTTTTAGCTCAACTTCAGTTTTTATAGAAAAAAATAAAAAAAAGAATAATGATTTTAGTTTCAGCTTATGATTGAATGTCCTATCTACATATGAAACAAGTCCCAGTGCTCTAAAAAAAGAGAAGTGGTGTGGATAATTCTGAGTCAGGAAAAAAAAATCATTTCTATTTGGCTTCTGAATGAATTATGCATTTTTTTCCTGTAGATTTGTCTTTCTAGTTAGATACTGCTTAGGCTAATATGAAATTGGTTTTCAATCTATTCTCTTAGCTTACACCAATTTATAGTGGACCAGTGGGATGTCAGAAACAAATCAGCCTAAGATTAAAAAATTTGCAGTGGATAATATACAAAGTGGATAATATACATGTGTTTAGTTGAGAATTGGCTACAGATAAGAGACTTCTGCTTTTGTTCCTCTCCTAGCTGTGTATTTTTTTTTAAACACTGTGATTCTGCTTGTAGCAAAGAGCTGCTGAGTTACATCTGCTTCTGCCTAATTAACTCGGTTGGTTGGTGTCAGATGAGAGCTAATTTTGAGATTAAATCGAGGAGTGGGGTGTGTGCTGGTGGCTGGGGGAGGGGTGAAGGAGGATCTGAGGTTGTTTGGAGGTTTTCTATAAGATCAAAATGAAGTTGTCTACAGTTGCTTTTAAATTTATTTTCTGCTTCCGAAGTAGAAATGATCACTACATCCTATGATGTGAGGGGCATCCCTGTGTGCCTCCCATTGTGGAAGCTGGTGCCTGGGTCTTTTAGGTGAAGCTGTTGGTCCTGTCTCTTTAATTCCGTCAGTTCTTAGGTGCCAGGTGGCTTCTGGGACAAATAATGCTGCATGGGAAAGTTAATGCTGACCTTGGAACAACTTCTGATCCCCCACAAATGTTTGCCTGGCTATTTGAATAATAGTGGAATTTTTCTTATAATGGGATTCTGTCTTAGGCATCTTATCACAAGCTTGATTTTTAAAATTTGGAGTACACATACTTGCTTCAGCAGTACATATCTACAAATTGGAATATGCGGAGAAGATTAGCATTGCCTCTGAGCAAGGATGACTTGCGCATTCTTGACACTTTCATGTTTTTATGCTGATGATTTGTGAAAAATAAATTTGTGAAAATAAAAATAAAATTGTGAAAATAAATTTGTGAAAAAATAAAATGTGGAGGACAGATCTGGCCTAATAAAGTGAAATTAAGCCTGAGGCAGAAAGCCCTCAAGTTCAAGGCAAGCCTAGGCAATTTAGGGATACCCTGTCTCAAAATAAAAACTAAAAAAGGATGGGAAATGCAGCCCAGTACAGAGGCTCTGGGTTCAATTGCTAGTACCATGCAAAAAGTGAAATTCACTTCTTTGGGTACTTTCCTTGGGGCTTTCTTTACTGTCCTGAATTCTGTGTTCATAAATATACTCTAATGGTTTGAAAGAATTAATATGTTGCCACGTATAGCCGGAGAGATAGCTCAGTGGCATAAGCACCTGCCTGGCAAGTACAAGGTCCTGATTTCGATTCCCGGTATCAAAAAACCCAAAAACATGCTTACCAAGTGTAGTGACTGGTAACACTGCAGCTGTTTGCATTAGTTGTGCAGTGCTGGGTGTGGAGTTGTGTTTGTTTGTAATAGTTGGAGAGCTCTGTAGATGGTTGCTGAATTAGAGTTGTCCGTATGCCCAAGTAAATATTTACTCTTTTCCTTTTGACAGACTTGCCTGAAGACCTGGACAATCTTCATTTTTGTCACGGACTGTTAAAAACATTTGGAGTTCCAATTCTGGTATTTTCCCTTCTTTTATTACATTTTTAAGATATAAAATGTCAGTCTTACTGAAATGTGTCGGTAATGGATATGAATGATTATTTTGATAGTGGGTACAGACTGTGGTAAAAACTCGTCGTGAAGGTACCTTTTGGGTATTTGTTATGAAATGTGCTTTGTGTTAATGTATGCCCATGTGCTTGTGTAACCAAAATGTCTAAAGGCAACTGCAATATTGGCCACTTTCCTGTGACCTCTTCTCTTGCTTCTTGAAGTTATATTTTGTGCAGTCAAATTAAATTAGTTGTGATTCCTTCTGAATAAATGATGAAAGATGAAAGAATTACTTGGATACAGTGGAATGCCTTCTAATGAACATGTGCCAAACCATTGCACTTTGGAGAGATCAGTTTCCTGTTCTGAACTTACTGACACAGAATGATTCTTATGTTCTATCCTGACAGTGGTTGTTCGGCGAAAGCCAGCAACTTCATTCTGAAACACGCTGTGTTCCAAGCCTAACATTTCTGTCAGTGATTTATAGGATGACACAAAAGGGAGTGCTTATTAGATTTGCAGATGACACTGATGACAGAATCAAGATTCAAAACAGTCTTTAGCAGTTTGGAAGATAAACTCAAACCAACAAGATGAAATTGAACTATAATAAACTTTAAATCCCAGCATTTAAATTGGTACGAGGAAAAGATGGGAAGATGCACTTTGACAGCAGTTCTGAAAACAGATCTGGCCATTTTAGTTGGACTACGTACTGAGCATAGCTGGTGTGGCAGGGCTGGTAAGGACATTCCTGTGATTTGGGGTTGCATGTATAATTGAATAAGGCTTGGACTGCTGAATTTTAGGGTAAACATTAGACAGAGTAGTGAGCAAACTAGCTAAGTGCCCAGTGCTGGGAGACTATGATATGGAAGGGTCGAGGAAGCTGGATGTCAGTGGTTTAGAAAATGGGGGTTGGTGGTAGAGTGGGGTTTGGGTGGTGTTTATTTTTGAGATAGTGTGGCTGTGTAGCTTAGGCTGTCCTTGAACGCACAAGGTAGCCCAGGCAGACCTAGAACACACTATCCAGTCTCGACCTTTCCAGTGCTGGGGTTGCAGTCATATTCTACCATGCAGAGCTGTTAGTGTTTTTTTTTTGTTTTTATTTATTTATTTATTTGTGTTTGAGATAGGGTCTTATTGTACAGCCCAGGCTGGCTTTGAACTCATGCCAATCCTCCTGCTTTAGCCTTTTGAGCATTGGGAGTACAGGTGTGTGCCAGCTAATAAGTGGTTGTTGGTTTTTTTTTTTTTTGTCTTTCTGAGACAGGGTCTCACTATGCAGTTCAGGCTGGCCTTGAGCTCACTTTGTAGCCCAGGCTGGTCTCGAACTCACAACAGTACTCCTGCCTCAGCCTCCCGAGTGCTGGGATTACAGGCATGTGCCACTACTCCTGGCTTATAAATGGTTTTTGAAAGATACTTGTTTTTAGATATTTGAAAGCCTGTCTGGCCAAACTGTTTGAGGAAAGGTATTAGGTATATTCCTATCTCTATAAATAATCAGAAATAGCTTTTTTCTTTTTTTCTTTTCTTTCTTTCTTTCTTTCTTTCTTTCTTTCTTTCTTT
>NW_004955437.1:17217559-17220854 GCF_000276665.1 Chinchilla lanigera | reverse complement strand
TTTTTTTTTTTTTTGGTCTTTTTGAGGCAGGGCCTTACTATGCAGTTCAGGCTGGCCTTGAGAGCACTTTGTAGCTCAGGCTGGTCTCCCAACTCACACCAATCCTCCTGCCTCAGCCTCCTGAGTGCTGGGATTACAAGTATGTGCCACCACACCTGGCAGTAGAAATAGCTTTTATGTTTTATTCTATGAAATATTTTTCAAAGTGTGTAGACATTGTATTTAGTGGAAGCGCTGACTAACCACTCTGTTAGATACCTGCACTTCACCCTTTCAGCAGTTCCGAAAGGGATATATATAGTAGGCTCCTGTACCCATGGTTTCGCTTTTCATAGTTTGTTACTCATGGTCTGCCTGCGCCCAAAAATATGAAATGGAAAATTCCAGAAATAAACAGTTCATAGATTTTTTTTTTTTGGTACTGGGAATTGAACCCAGAACCTTTGCATTGAGCTAGATTCCGCCCTTGGTCTCATTAAGTTGCTAAATTGTCCAGGCTATGTTCAAACTTGCAACCCTCCTGCCTCAGTCTCCCAGAGTGCTGACTATTAAAGACAGGAACCACTATACCTAGCTAGTTCATAAATTTTAAATAATCTTCATTACAGTATATTGTTATAACCGTGTTGTTCATCTCTTGCAGTACCCAGTTTACAAAATTAAATTTATCCTGAGCGTGTGTGTTCTAGGTCTGCCTGGGCTACCTTGTGCGTTCAAGGACAGCCTAAGCTACATAGGCACACTATCTCAAAAATAAACACCACCCAAACCCCACTCTATCACCAACCCCGTTTACTAAACCTCTAGGAAAGAACAGTGCTGTACAAGAGGGTTGAAGATGCGCTGTGGTTTCAGGCATGCCCTGAGGTTGGCGCGCATCCCGTCTGCGGGGGGCTCCAGCACCAGCCTTGGCTGCGGGCAGAGTGAGAGAGACTGACTTCTGCAGGTCTGCTCACCGGCTGTTTGGGAGCTGGGTCAGAGTCCTGTTCCTGTGTCTGCGCAGGAAGAGCCGCCTAGGGCAGGCGGCTCAGGTGAGAACAGTGTTGGCCCAGGGTTCTGAAACGTAGCCCGAGAGCTGTAAGGCTGTTACCTCGGGGGATTTCCAACTTCCTCTGACCCCGCTCACCTCTAGAGTTGTCCTGAAGAGTAAATGACAAGTGGGCACACTATAAAAAACAAAACTCTGGGTGACGTCCCTAGAGAACAAGACTGGAGCCCAGGTCTAGCACAGCTCTGAGGCCGTGCCCTTTCTCTGGGTCTCTGGGCCTCAGAGAGCTCCCCACTGTGCACTGGAGCAGATTGTAGGGACCTGGACTGAGCTGCTTAGTGAGCTCTGACGGCTACTAAAATAACCAGCGTGCTGCATTATTTAAATATGATGTGTTACGTTTCTATATTCGTTTCAGTTCCCTTGCCTGTGGGTTAAAGGGTGTCACAGACCCTGTGCCTAGGGATAGGATCTGCGACCATAGAAGGATTTAGGTTGGGACTTGGGGTGTAGCTCACTGATAGAGCTTTTGCCTAGTCTGTGTGAGGACTTGAGACACCCAGCGCTGGAAAAAAGGAAAAGCGATTATGTAAGAAATTTTATTTGATTAGGTGTGATTAGGTTGGAGACTTGTAAAATAACAATACTTAGGTAATAGTAGAATTATTGCTTTTTTGTTGTTGTTTTTTTGAGACAGGGTCCCAGTGTGCAGTTCAGGCTGGCCTTGAGCTCACTTTGTAGCCCAGGCTGGCCTTGAACTCGTAAGGATCCTCCTGCCTCAGTGCTGGGATTACAGGCCTGCGCCACAATGCCTGGCTGCCTTTTTTTTTTTTTTTTTTTTAAAAGACAGGGTCTCATATGTCATTCAGGCTAGTTTTCAACCTGAACTTGTGGTGGTCCTCCTGGCTGAGCCTCCAGAGTGCTGGGATTATAGTTGAGTGCTGGGATTACAGGCATGCACCACCACACCTGGCCTCCATCAGATTTTTTGTATCATAAATCATTTTTGATATTGATTTTGTTTTGTTATTTTGAAAGGGTCTGGCAGTGTAGCTTAGGCCAGGCTTGAATTCACTAGGTAGGCAAGGCTAACCTCCAACTTGTCGTGATTCTGCCTCAGCCTCCCTAGGGCTGGGGTCTGTAGGCCTGTGTTATCACACTGGATTTTTTATGTTGATTTCATATGTACGTTAGTCCACTGACATAATTTATTAATTTCAATAGATAGTCCATTAAATATGTAATTTAGATGTGATCTCTTACATGCTCTGTAAACGTCTTCATGTAAATAAATGAAAAATCTTGGAAAAAAATTCTTTCTCAGGCTGTGACCCAATTTCTGGTTAGAAAATACGGTCACTGTTGCTGTGTTATACAATACCGCCTGTCATTACTTGTCTGGTCATTTTGCATCTGAAGAAGTAATACCAAGGGATCTATTTTTGGAAGTTCCATTATTAAGAGTGTTTTCTCTCCTTTTATCCTTTAAGGTTTTGGTTTCCTAGTTAAAGATGTTCTTCACTTGAACGCAGTCTTTCCTGTTGGTAAAATAAGACATCTTTCTCCATTGCCTGCCTGTTTGTCCTCTTTGGATTCTCTGAAGGATGGATGTTTTTAAGATGTTGCTTAATATGATCTGGAATACCCTGCCCATTTGTTGAATTGTACACGACTTTCAAATGTGCGAGTCCTGTTAAATACAAGGAGAACCTCTATGGGTAACTTTTGTGTTGAAGAAGTCATTTGTCAACCATGGTAAAACTTGCAAACCCACTTTATACAGAGTGGATTCTTGAAGCTATACAGAAAATCAAAAAGCAAAAGCAAAGGCCCTCTGAAGAGAGAATCTGCCATGCGGTCAGCGCCTCCCATGGGCTGGATAAGAAGACCGTGTCCGAGCAGCTGGAGCTCAGCGTCCAGGATGGCTCCGTGCTCAAAGTCACCAACAAAGGCCTCGCCTCCTACAAGGACCCGGACAACCCCGGGCGCTTCTCGGCGGTTAAGCCGGGCACGTTTCCTAAGTCAGCCAAGGGGTCGAGAGCGTCCTGTAACGATCTCCGCAACGTGGACTGGAATAAGCTCCTAAGGAGAGCAATCGAAGGACTCGAGGAGCCCAGTGGGTCCTCGCTGAAGAACATCGAGAAGTATCTCAGAAGCCAGAGCGATCTCGCGAGCACCACCACCAACCCGGCCTTTCAGCAGCGCCTGCGGCTGGGCGCCAAGCGCGCCGTCAACAACGGGCGGCTGCTGAAGGACGGGCCACAGTACAGGGTCAACTACGGGGGCGCCGACGGCAAGGCGGCGGCC
>NW_004955437.1:17207541-17217429 GCF_000276665.1 Chinchilla lanigera | reverse complement strand
AGCCGGGCTCAGGGCGGCGCGTGCGCCCCGCCGGGCTTCGCTCCCCGGGCGGGAAGGCCGCTGCGTGCTTCCCCGCAGTGTTTCTGAGAGGGCTGCAGCCTTGCCCTTGGAATACTGAAATTCTCAGTGCACGGCCTGAATTCCTCTGTTAGTGTCGTTGATCGTCCAGTTCTCAGTAGGAGAACGTTCGTTTTGTGGCCTGTAGTGTCTTTCCTTATACGCTCGGGTTTTAGGTCTGTTTTACTTTTTCTGGTTTTATTTTTTTAGTCTTCTTGAGACCGGGTTTCGCTCCGCCCCTGCTTCTATAGCACTGCCCGTAAACGGCAGAATTACTCTTGCGTACGGCTGTGCTAAGTCTTTGGTTGAGTAAGGTTTTTCTTTCCTCTCACAGCTGCTGGAATTAGTCTCCCAAACTAGAACCAAGCTGAGCAGCAGTGACTCGCTCGTTGTTTCAGACCTTCCAGCCGTGGGCTGTGTCCTTTAGGCCGTGCGTACACTGATACCAGTTAATGTATCATCCTGTACACCGTTTAGCTGTAGTAGAAGTGCTTCTGTCGTCCAGCGACAGTTTCAAGAGGGGTTGCACACAAGCGGTAGGAAAAGCTGTGCCTCTGACGGTTGCCTTTCCCGACGGATGCCATGCACCCAGGTTGGGCCCTGTTTTGCTCCTCTGAGCTTCAGGTAGAAGGGGCCTTGCTCTGGACGTCAGGTTAGGATGGAGGTGGCTTGCTCGCCCATGCTAACCTAAAGCACAGAATTTCTTAACTACGTTTGTATCTCATTAATGTTTCACAACATTTGTTTTACAATCTGTTGATGGTTGTTATGTTTGTGTGATGAATGCCCAGTTCGTTGTGGGAGAAGATGAGCATAAAGAAATAGGTAAACCTGTGAAATTTTCTTCTTAATAACATTTGTTTAAAAAGATGAAGAATGAATTATATCATTCTAGTGTTTGACATAAACTGTGTTAGGCACCATTGTTTTTCTTTAAATATTTTTATGAAAGCTTATATATATCCTGAGGAAATTCCTTAAGGAATATAGAGCCATTTCCTGTGAAGTGTAGATAATCTTTGTTTTAAAATATATTATCCTAAGGTATGCCAGTGCTTTGTAATTATCCGGTATACAGACTAATTGAGGCCCCCTAGTCAATTCAGTGGTACATTTTAATGATTTTGTGATCTGGGGATGTTTTTGCTAGTGATAGAGGAGTCTATGAATTTTCCATCGTGCCCTTCCTGTCCTCTCTACCCTTGCCTGTCACTTCTTGCCAACCTTACCATATTTTTTTTAGGCAGCATCTGTACAGACTATTTTTAGTCTAAAGGAAAATTCATGTCTGAAAGTGTCTAGAATTGAGAACAGAGTAATTTATTGCTTAGTGAGCAGTTGCAACTGCTTTTTTTATGATGCTGATCTTTAAAGCGTCCAGTTAGCACCATCATTTAATAAGAGAAGCAGAGAAAATGTATCCTAGAAGCTTTACTATATGTGATTTGGATGCTAGTTTTTTATTTTTATTTTTTATCTTCTTGAAACAGGGTCTCACTGTGGAGTTCAGGCTGGCCTTGAGCTCACTTTGTAGCCCAGGCTGGCCTCAAACTCTCAGTGATTCTCCTGCTTCAGCCTCCCAAGTGCTAGGATTACAGGCATGTGCCACCACACCTGGCTAATAAATGTAATAGAAATTCTTAACTTTGAATATATGAATGAACTTGGGTGGGTGGCCCACAAATCTGCTGAAAGTGCATGTGATGTCAGGTGAGTGTCCCTGTGTTTTTCTAGGTCAGGATTTATACCTTTATCAGATTATCAGGATGGTTCTAAGATATCAAGTAGGCAGTGTGATTTTTGATTTTTTTTTTTTTTTTTTTTGGTACTGGAGATTGAACCCAGAAAGTACGGAACTGCATCCCTAGCACTCACTTCCTCCTTTCCCTCTTTGAACCTAGGGCCTTTACACAGAAATATATCCCTACCTTTTTTTTTTTTTTCATTTTGAGACAGAGTCTCGCTAAGTTGCCCAGGTCAGGCTTGAATTTTCAGTCTTCCTGCCTTAGCTTCTCGAAGTGTTAGGATTACATGTGTTTGCCACCATGTCCAGTTGGTTTTCTTTGTTTGTTTTTTTGTCTGTTTTGAGACAGGGGCTCACTATGTAGTTCAGACTGGTCTTGAACTCACTATGTAGCCAAAATTGCATTTGAACTCTGGTAAGCCTTCTGCCTCAGCCTCCCAGATGCTGGGATGACAGACATGGGCCACCATGCCTGGCTTGTTTTTTGTTTTTTGAGGCAGGGTCTCACTGTGTAGCCCAGTCTGGCCTTGAACTTGCAGCCTTCTGCCTCGGCCTCTGCCTGGGAGTATAGACATAATCTTCTTGGTACCAGCCTTTGTTTTTGTTTTGTTTTTTCTGGTACCAGGAATCGAACACAGGACCTTGCGCTTAGCAGGCAGGTGCTGTGCTGCTGAGCTAAATTAAACTTTACCATTTTAATTTTTTTTTTTTTTTTTTTTTTTTTTTTTTTTGGTATCAGGACCTTGTGCTTGCCAGGAAGGGGCTTATGTCACTGAGCTGTATCCCCAGCCCTCCAGCCCTTTTTTGTTACTTCTTTTGAGACAGGGGCTCACTAAATTGCCCAGTCTTGGTTTAAACCTGGAATCCTTTGGCCTTAACCTCCTGGGTAGCTGGATTGTAGGTATGTGTCACTGCACCTGGCAATGTGAATGTTTTTTGTAGTTTAGAAATTGTTTTTCATATTAAAACCATAATACACTAATTATTGATTTTTTATTATTCTTGCTTGGTCTGCTGAACTTGGACCTGTATGCATATTGACTAAACTATAATTTTGTGCTCTAGGACTTCTAATAATTTGAGATTGTTGCTATTCTTGATGTGCTAGAAGTTACAGAGTTTGCATTGTGGGAGGGAGTTTATGATATAAATGGCAAATGTTCAGAGATGGAGAGAAGCGATTACTGTGGCTACTTTGGTTGAGCAGTTGCGTTCACCTGTTAAAAGAAAAGGTAAAAATAATAACTATTTTTTTTTTAGACAAGGTCTCATTATGTAGTCCAGGGTGGTGTTGAACTCACTATGTAGCCTAGCCTGTCCTCGTTTTTTTGTTTTTGATACCAGGAACTGAACTCAGGACCTCATGCTGGCCAGGCAGGCTCTCTGCAGCTGAGTTACATCCCTAGCCCTAGGCTGTCCTTGAACTCACAGTGATCCTCCTGCCTCAGCTTCCTGAGTGCGGGGATTACAGGCGTGCCCCACTACGCCCTGCGCAATAACTAATGTTTTTAAGTGCTTTACACTTATAATCACTTTGACTCATCACAGTAACCGTGAGGGAGGCCGATTATTATCTTTATTTTACAGATTGAAAACTGAGGCCCAAAGTTGAAGCACTTTCCCTAAGGTCACTTTGAGAGCTGGTAGGTCGGGAAGCCAAGATTTCAGGACGGCGCGGCTCCACAGCTCTTTTCTGTGGGGCAGTCTGCTGGCCCACAGGTGGCTTTGGATGTGCAGTAAAAGTCTCTCTCCTCAGTTCCTTGAATGGTTAGGAGCAGTCCCCCCAGCAAACAGATTCCCAGCATTTAAAATTTGATGGTCGCAATGAGCTTATTACAATTTTAAAAGCAGGTAGTATTTATAATATTAGCAAGATGGGAATGCAGTAGGGCAAGTAGTAAATCTATGTCTAA
Organism: Chinchilla lanigera; assembly: GCF_000276665.1. NCBI lineage: Eukaryota > Metazoa > Chordata > Mammalia > Rodentia > Chinchillidae > Chinchilla > Chinchilla lanigera. The sequence goes on along the minus strand of NW_004955437.1, from coordinate 17,213,715 downwards.
TTAGATTTAACATCATCATCATTCCAACTCATGACTGCGAGGAGGAATACAATGTAAGCTAAAATAGAAGAGCCCTTCTTTCTGAAATGTAATTGCACGTCTTCAGATAGTCTGGAATTCAAATTGAGTATTACTTCACTGGCTCCTTAGCGTAAATTCTTTGTACTTATTTAAGAAAGCTCTTTCTCGTGAGGTGGTATGGAAATGAATGAAACCGCTGAAGGTGACATTTTATCTCTGCCTTGGTGAGGTACCTCCTGAAGGGTAGTGTTAGTGTTTCTCTTTAAAAGTGGGAGAGCTCAAGGAGGTCAGATTGTGAAGACTTTAGAAAGTCAGATATTTAAAGAGAGATTTCAGTTATCATCATCTACTTTGTAGCAGTAAAATTCTATTTGAACATTTGGGCTTTAACATTCTTATAAAATCAGTTTAGTTCGATTTTAAACAGATTTTTTTTTTTTTTATTGAGACTATCTTCCTAAAATTTGTTTGTTTATTTTTATTTTTTTTTTGAGGCAGGGTCTCGCTATGCAGTTCAGGCTGGCCTTCAGCTCACTTTGTAGCCCAGGCTGGTCTCAAACTCGAAATGATCCTCCCGCCTCAGTGTCCCGAGTGCTGGGATTACAGGCGTGCGCCACCACGCCCGGCTCCCTAAAATTTATGAAGTATCAAATCTTGGTATGTTCCCAGTGTAGGGCCCTCACATTGTAAGGTGTTGTCATCAGAGGGTGGGGCATCTCTAAGTATCAAATGAGGATTGGATGTTTTTCTCTTAAAGACATGAAATAGGTGTATTTGAGTCTCACAAGTCTGTTGGGCCTGTAGTCTTAGCTGATGTGGGACAAATGGCAGAGCCATTGCCCAGCACCCACGAGACTCAGGGTTCAATCTCCAACACTACCACCAAAAAAAAAAAAGAAAATTGACTTGCAAAAATATTCAAACAATAATACAAACAGTGATACTGTTGATTGAAAAACTGTGATAATAATCACTTGTCACGCTCTTGGCTTATTCTTTCAGTCCCTTGCTGCTTTTTATTGGAGTTTCTGGTAGTGTTATGTGAAGTATTTCTATCCATACAAGATTACGGACAGCCTTCATCCGTCAGTTTCGTGGGTGGTATAGTGCCGTGGAGAACTTTATTTGTAGACTCGTCCTTCCTTCTTTTCTTCCTGCTCTGTCCTTCCCTCCAGCCCCGTGGCATTCCTGCTCTGGAGCAGACCCCGTCGTGCGTCGCTGGGACTTTTCCAGTAGCCTGTACTGTGCGCTGGACTGTGCACTAGTCCATCGCGCTCTGTGATGTGGCAAAGTCCCTCAGTCCCAGGGGAGTCATCCGTGGTCTCAGACAACTCTGGATCTTTTAGGCAGAGAATCCAGATGTCATCCCCTCTGTTGACCTTCTTCCTGTTCCCTTGAATTGGTGTCCTTTGTACTGAAGATGTCACATCTCAGAGAATGCTTAGTTTTGTATATTCAGCTAAAAGTTGGATAAAGCTCTAAATATTATTATAAATTATACTCTTCAAAGTAACCTGAAATTTGGAACTAGCGTGGATAAAAGTCAGTTTTCGAATCACTAAAGTCAAACTGAAGCCTATTATAATGTGAAAGACTAGGTAGATCAAAAATACTTGCTGTTCCAGGGTCAGGGAAGGAAAAATCGTAGTTCATGTTGTTCTTGTAATTAAGCCTTAGAAGTTCTTCAGAAGCGCGCAGTGTCTGAGGGCCGCCTTTGTGCGCAAGCAGTGCCAGCTGTGGAGGCATTGTGGGGAGAGCACTAGGACTGTCTCCAACTAGCTGCTGGGTCAGGGAAGATGAAACAGAGTGGCTCAGGCTTTCTGTTGCACCGAAGCATGAATGCTTGCTCCACTTCTGTGCCGTTATCAAGATAGGACTTGTCCAGACTTCTAGATTTCAGGTAGAGCAGAGACATCGTGTCGGGATATTTACTTGTTTAAGTGAATGTGAAGTATTCTTTTAAACTCTAGAGCTTAAAGATTTTTGATACTTTTTTGATATCAACAGCTTTCAGAAATTTGCCCTTGTAGTCCATATACCTGTTTGGCATATAATAGCTGTTTGTGACACTTTTTTCCTTTGGGAGTGCTACAGATTGAACCCAGGGCCTTATGCAGGCTATGCAAGAGCTTTACCACTGCCCTGTAATAAAAACAACTTTTTTTTTTGGAGACAGGGTCTCGCTCTGTAGTTCACGCTGTCCTTGAACTCACTATGTAGCCCAGGCTGGTCTGGAACTCTTGGAATCTTCCTGACTCAGCCTGCTAAGGCCGGAATTACAGGTGTTCACCATGACGCCTGGCTTTACACCAACATTAAAATTGAATTTAGGCTAGAGATATAGTTCAGCAGTACAGCACCTGCCTGGCAAGCATAAGGTCCTGAGTTCAGTTCCTAATACTTTTTTTAAAAAAGTGAATTTGGCTCTTCTTGGGGACTTGTCTCCCCCATCTTAATGTTTCTAAGTATGTAAACATTACTTTCCACGTTCAAGTCAGCCGGTGAGTCAGGCATGTAGTTTTCTGGTGGCATGTTGAGTTAGCAAGGCCCTGAGAGAAGTGTTTTTACTTGTGTGTAGGTGCTCATATCTCAGTCTTGAGGCGGCGCTGGGAAGTTTGGACGTGTTAGGAAAGGAGGCTTGCTCTGTAGACTGTGAAATGCTAAGTGTGTCTGTTACACTTGTGCTTGGGGCCACTTTAACAGGGAAGGCTCCGGGAGTGGCAAACCCCATATTATTGTTTTGCTTTATATGAGTGAACCTTTTAATTAGCAGAATATAATGTAGACTGTACCTTTTTGTTGTTGCTTTGTTTTATGAAAGGTAGTGCTCTGAAAAATCTGCAGTGATCAGTACAGACAAAGCTTCAGAATTAATGATAAAGATCTTAACTGTGAAGTTGGTCTTTACAAAGATACAAAATAAATACCAATCAGTGGTCTAAGTAAAATCCAGGAAGGATTTGTTAATTTGACAAGTGGGCTTAAAATTCTTTAGCCACTATTTGTTAGAAACCAGCTTTGTTCATACATCCTTTCTCTAATTTGCTTCACTTTTGATCTTTGATAAGCCAGCAGCAATTTTGTTTCATTAGCAAACCTAACTGGTTAACAGATGTTTGTTTTGGCTCGATTGTGTCTTTTCTATTAGGAACAGCATAGGCATACATTGAAACCATGCTGGGCCTTTTCCTGTCTGTAGCTGGACAGGCCTTTCAGAAGAGGAACTTAATTTTATTTACAACTTTAATATTTGTTCCTCAGTACTATTTTTGTAGGTATACACACATTTCAGTTCTTGTTCCCCTTGTCAGGGAGGTCTTTTGTTGTTAGTCCTCCATCTTGGTCCTGTACACTTCTGTTTTGTTTTCTTTGCAAAATCGTAGCATTCAGGGAAAAAGGTATTTGAGAAGAGATCATTGAGATCTCAGGGACTGTTCCCCAGTTCAAGGCAGTTCAAGAAAGTGACTCCATCTTCTTTGATGTCAGTCAGCTGCCGTGTGTAGGTGACGCAGCCTCTGGGAAGGAGCTGAGCCTTGCTCTGGCGGCCTGTAACCTGCAGATCAACGTGGGCCTGAGCCAGAGGCACCACTGGACACTTTCTCTAGCAGGTTTGATGTGATATGGCCAGTCCTGATTGTCGTACATGGTTCCTTGCCCTCTCCTATCATAAAGGGGAATGATGAGTTCAAGAAATGAGTGGGGGCTGGGCAGGTTGGTACACACCTATAATCCCAGCACTCCAAAGGCTGAGGCAGGAGGATCACTGTGAGTTCGAGGCCAGCCTGAACTATATAGTGAGACCCTCTGTCATAAAACAAAAGAAAGAAAAAAGAATACTAAATACATGGTGATGTTTATTTCCTCTGTGTCTTATCAGGAAATACATAATTTCAGGTTTCTTGTTACCAGTGTTGTTAATTTGATCATTTGGTCTGGCAGATCTTTTTTTTATAAAAGCACTTTTTAATTTTATAATTAATAAGTAATCAGTATAGACTTCAGATCATGTAATTAACCTTCACCCAGTGAATATTAGTTTTCTATTGCTTCTTTAACAGATCGCACATACTTAATAATTTAAAATAACACACATTTGTTATGTTTTAGTTTTGTTGGTCAGAGGCTCAGTGAGCCCTGTGGGGCTAAATTCAAGGTGACAGCAGGTGCCTTTCTTTGCTGGACGTTCTAGGAGAGGGTGCTCCTTGGGTTTTCCTCACCCTTGAGAGCTTCCCTCATTCTTTAACTCAGGGTCACCCTCCTCCATCTGTGAGGCCGCAATTTTGCATCTCTGACCATTCCTCCCCAGTCTCCTCTCCTTCTCCCTCAGCCTGGATGGGCTCCTGCCTTTTAAAGGGTTCCTGATTAGATTGGACTCACATGATTAGTCCAGTTAACCTTTCTGTGCCGGAGTCCTTGCTGGGTGTGGTGGCATATGCTTGTAATCCCAGCCCCCAGAAGGCTGATGTAGGAGCATTGAGAGTCAGTCAAAGTCCTTAATCACATCTGCAAGTTTATTTTGCCATGTAAAGTGTCATACAGGTTCTGGGCATTTGGGAATTGTTTCTTTTGAGACAGCTGTGTAGCCCAGGCTGGCCTTGTACGCACTGTGTAGCCCAGGCGATACTCAAACTCACCACAGTCATCCTGTCTCAGCCTCACAAGTGCTTGAATTACAGGCGTGCGACATCAAGCAAGGCCCAGAAGTTTTAGGAGGCCATTACTCTGCCTGCCGTACAGTGGTTTCAGAACCTTTTCCAAGTCCAGGTCTGCACTGGAGTTGCAGATCTTTGAAAGTTTTGGGCTACATTGTATTGGGCTGAGTCTGGTTAGGAAGGCAAAAATGGCTGCTTGTGGAGTACTGCTGGCTGGGGGCTGGAGGGGAGAGACCTGCACTCTGTCTGCTGCCTCTTCCTGAATCACTTCTGGAGTAGCAGGAACAGGGCTGCCTCTGCCTCCACGTCGTGTTCCTCATCAGGACTGAAGAATGGATTTGCCAGTAATGGCTTTAGGGTTTTGGATATTCAAAACACTTTTTGAGAAATACATTTAAAGCTATGGTGAAGGACCTTTCATCTCAATGCCAACAGAGTACATGAAAAAAATACATAAGGCACCCATGGTGCACACACCTGTATTCGCAGCACTTGGGAAGCTGAGGCAGGAGGAGTGAAGTGAGTTTGAGGCCGTCCTGAACTACACAGTGAGACCCTGTCTCACCCACCTCATACATAAGGCAAGTTAGTAGTGACATTTCGAAGACTAACATCTGAATAATTTTGTCTTTATTTTAATTATAAACCCTTAATTAGAGAACTCTTAAGTAGATTTAAAAAGCTGACTCATTTAAAAGGGAAAAATAACATGCAGATGGATGGATATATTTTTTCAGTTCTTAGGAAAAATTCACAAAAATAAACATAAAATTAAGTCAGGGAGCCTCTAGAATCCTTCATTTCCCTTCATTTACTAGTAGTTTAGCAGAATCTTCTACAGTAACTGCAGTTAGTTGAAGTTCTTTGAAAATACCATTTGTTCCAGTTGTTAAAGAATAACTATAGTTATCAGCTCATAAGTGTGCCTTGTAGACCTGATAAAGCAGGTGATCTTTCTGTCTGATGAGCTCTGACCCTCTGTAAACCTTCCAGCTTATCTCATTTTCCCCCAGCTACTGAAATCCAGCCAGATGCCAGCAGTTACATCCTCACGCAGTGTTTATACCAACTTAGAAAATCACCTCTTTGTTGGAAAATTGTGTAATATCTTGATTTCAATTTAGTATGGCGTGTTGGTTAGCAATAAATCTTGTTAGTGTGTGAACACAAGCCTGCAGGCAGTTTGGAGAACATTGATCAGGTGCAAATTGTATGTATTTTTCTAGCTTCTAAAAATTGCAAAACAAAATGAAATAAATAGCTGATATTGAGAAAACATACACACACACACACACACACATGCACACATGCATGCACTTGTGCTGAAGATTGAACTTGGCTTGGTGCTGATCCTAACCAAGGAACATCCCTAACCTTTTATTTTTTATTTTGAAATAGTCTCACTGAGTTGCTGAGGCTTGCCTCAAAACTAGTAATCTTTCTGCTTCAGCTTCCCTGTAGTAGCCTTGCTAGAGCACCGTATTTTATATATTTTATTTAT
>NW_004955437.1:17170441-17207216 GCF_000276665.1 Chinchilla lanigera | reverse complement strand
TTTTTTTTTTTTTTGTACTGCAGGCTGGCCTTGAACTCAACATGATCCTCCTGTTCAGCCTCCCAAATGCTGGGATTACTGTTGTGTACCACCATGCCTGGCTGTTTAGGTTCTTTTATGCTGACATTGTCTGTGGAAAGTGTCTTGATTCCTGAAATCCATGGTTTATGCCTGGGGTCATTTAAATTCCCCACTTAGTGCGTGGCACACAACAAATGCACATAGACATGCTTAAAACATGTATCTGTGCCTTGTGAAGTGTGTATAAATTCATATTATATCTGAAGGCTCTATGGAAAACATGCAGGAAGTTACTTAAACACGTGCTTACTGTATGTCATATAGTGTTCTAAGCTTTTAAAATATACAAGAATAATTTTATATGAATTTTGACAGATAAGTACTATTAGGAACTAAATTCTACAGATGAAGAAAGAGGCCAGAGAAGTGACTTGCTCAGGGACGCATTGGCGCTGTCTTTCAGCTCTGGCACATGGGCTACCTCGGGTATAGTTGCTTTATCACGCTGGGCACCTCTCTGTGGATGAAATCACACATACCTGAGGAGCTGTGATAATGTGTAAGGTACTATGTGAGTTAAAAAGTAAACTATGTTCAAATGGTAATTTAAGCAGTTGAAAGAAACATGCCAAGACATACAGTTATATGATTTATTCTCAAACAACCAGCAGAATGGTCTTCATTTTAGTATGATTGAAATTTTCCCTAACGATGAGTAATCGTCAGTGTTTACGTGACGCGTTAACTTGAGGCAGGGACTGCTTTAAGCGCTTTCCACGGAATAACCTGTCGGTGAGGTAGTGCTACTTTTCATTCTTGGTTCTTAGCAGGCACATTAGGTGATGCACATGTCTGGAGTCACGTGGCTATTATGGGATAGATCCCAGATTTAAAACCAGGCATGTAGGCGTCAGGGTGAGTGCTTAACCACTGTGCACACTGCCTGTTATTGTCACACTCGGTTTTGATCCAGGTGCGTTTATTTATTTACTTACGCGATACTGGGGATTGAACCCAGGGCCTTCACACTGAGCTAGAGCCTCTGCTTTTTTTTTTTCCTCCTAGTTTTTGATACCAGGTCTTGCCAACTCACTAAGTTGCCCAGGCTGGATTGAACTTGAAATTCTCCTGCCTCCCAGAGAGCTAGGATTGCAGGCATTTGCCACCATGCCAGGGCTCCAAGTGCCGCTGGTTTATGATCGGTGTCACTGAAAAGTATTAAAATATGTAGTGTGCCAACATTTAAGGTGGCTTTTCCCAAATGATACCTGGTGAAGAAGGAATTACTCAAGGTATTGATAATGCTAATAATCTGAAATTTATTATTGTTATTATTATTAATTTTGTCTTTTTGAGACAGGATCTCGCTATGCAGTTCAGGCTGACCTTGAACTCACTTTGTAGCCCAGGCTGGTCTCGAACTTGCAGTGATCCTCCTGCGTCAGCCTTCCGAGTGCTGGGATTACAGGTGTGCACCACCACACTCGCAGTCATCTGAAATTTAAAGTCCTTGGAAAGTTGTAAGATAGTTAACTTGCTTAACCCATAGTTTCCCAGGATGATTTGGTGATGGGCTCCGTTCTCTCCCTTTCTCCTCATAGACGTTGTCCCTGTGTTTAGAAATCTTTGGGTTTGGATGATATAAAAAAAACCTAAAAAGCTGGGCGTGGTGGTGCACGCCAGTAATCCCAGCACTCGGGAGGCTGAGGCCGGAGGATCACTGCAAGTTCGAGACCGGCCTGGGCTACAAAGTGAGATCCTGTCTCAAAAAGGTGGGGGCGGGGCAGTGCTGGGTATATAGCTAAGTGGCAGAAGTGCCTGCCTGACAAGCACAAGGTCCTGAGTTGGATAGTGCTGATGATAAGGTTATGCTGCTAATCCTTTTCCTCATTTCTTCCAAATACACATCCCAAAGTAAGTCACAGATTAATTGCAATTTGTTTGTGCTTTACAGTAAAACCTTAAAATCATCAAATTCGCCTTTTGTCTCTGTTACGTATTGTTCTCATAAAGCTGTTGTATAATGGTAACTCTTCAAATGTAGAATAAGATATGGGGGATGTGAGGTCTTTGAGATCACCAAGGTTAGGCTTTTTAAAGTGTAAGGTATAAGGTCCAGGGGTCCCTGTTGAGGAGGTTTGTAGACTCCTCAGGTTGAATGCATGCTGGGTTTGTATGTGTATGAGTATTTTCCAGAGCCTCTGGCATGCTGTTCCTTCAGGAGGTCACTTTGGCTTAGGCAGTGCTTCCCAAACTTTGCTGCACATTGGAATCACCTGTGGAGTGAGAACAAATTAGGTGTGCAGGTCACACACCATGCTGGCTACATGTGAGTGTCGGGAGTGGGAGGCAGGCGTTAGGACTCCGCGAAGATCTCTAGGGTTAGGTCTTAAACCATCTCTCAGGTGCGGAAGGTGACCGAGTTCCGGGGAGTTCTGGGGAGTTTGGGAGCTGAGCATGCTGTTAGGGGGTGGGGCCTCGTTGGGGACGGGGTCACTGGGCCGTGACCTGGAAGGGGGCGTTCTTGCTCCTGGCTCCTTTCTTCTCTGCTTCTTGGCCCCCTTGGGTTGAGCACCTCCCCACACCCCCGTGCTCCTTGCCCTCTTGCTTGTCCCTGGAAGCCAGCCAGCCATGGACTGAAGCCATGAACTGAAGGACGCCTGTCCTTTAAGTTGGGTGTTGGGTATTTTGTCCTGGCAGTGAGAAAGTCACTAGGACCCTCGGGGATGTCGGTGTGGAGCAGAAGTTTGAAGACTAGGCAGCTCAGTGGAATGTTCACTTAGCACCATACAAAGTCTTATTTTTGCCAGATGCAGCGGCCCATGCCTGTAATCCGAGCTACTTGGGAGACTGAGGCAAGATGATCCCAGTTCTAGGACAGCTTGTTGTGGCCTTCTTTCTTTTTTTCCCCAGATGTTTAAAACTTACTTTTTTTATTTATGAGAAGTATGAAGTAAAAAAACTATAGATACCAAACTGCCATCTGATTATGAATGACAACAAAGTATTCTCCCCTTCTTAAAGAATATTTTATTGGAGCTGGGCATGGTGACCCACACTTGTAACCCCAGCATTCAAGGGGCTGAGGTAGGAGAGTCCCACAACTTTGTTGAGGCCAATAACCTTGTTTCAAAATTTAAAAAAAATGGCAGGAGAGGTAGCTCTGTGAGTTTCTGAGGTCAGTTCCCTAGTACTGTGCCAAAAAGCCCCCTTTCTCTTCTAGATGAGCAAACAGGATCGGTTTATGTGCTGAAACATTCTAGAGGCATCTTGCTGAAAGAAATGTAGACGTCATTCTAAAGATGTTTTGTAAGCAAGTGGCTGTGTAGTCAGAATGCTTAGCTTCACATCCTAGCTTTTACAGTGGGCCACTTCCACAGGTTTGGAAATACAGCCATTTTACTGTATTGGTTCTGGCTATTCAGGAGCAGGGAGTGTCTTTCCCCTTTCTTTTGTTTCTTTTTTATTATTTTTATTTTTATTTTTTGTTGTCTTTTTGAGACAGGGTCTTGCTATGCAGTTCAGGCTGGTCTTAAACTCACTTTGTAGCCCAGGCTGGTCTTGAACTCAAACGATCTTGCTGCCTCAGCCTCCCCAGTGCTGGGATTACAGGTGTGCGCCACCATGCCCGGCTATTTTTATTTTTTAAAATTAAGTTTATTGGTACAATTTAAATAAACCTAAAGATAGTCATCATAGTGATCAATTGATCTTTCTCCTTTCTTTCTCTCTCTTTCTTTCTTTCTTTCTTTCTTTCTTTCTTTCTTTCTTTCTTTCTTTCTTTTTCTTTCCCCTTCCTTCCTTCCTCCCTTCCTTTCTCCCCCTCCTCTCTCCCTCCCCTCCCCGCCTTCCCCTGCCCCCTTTTTTTCTTGTGGTGCTGGGTATCGAACCCATGGCTTTGTGCATGTGAGGCAAGAACTCTACCACTGAGCCGCATCCCCAGCCCCCGATTGTTCCATTTTCTGATATCCTCTGATCTCCTTTTTCAGGGAACTTTAATTTTTATTGTAGAGGTTTTTCTTTTTTTTTTTTTTTAATTTTTCTTTTTGAAATGGGACATCCCTCAGTTGCCCAGACTGATCTCTAATGTTTGATCCTGCCTCTTCAGCCTCCTGAGTCCTTATGTGATAGCATATGCCATCACCCCCAATTCCCATTTTCCTTTTTTTGATGGAGGGGTACTGGGGATCGAACTCAGGACCTTGTACTTACTGGGCAGGTGCTTGTGCCGCTGAGCTATATCCCCAGCCCCTCATGTTCTTGTTTATTATCTGAAGTGTGACTTTTAAAGACCACATAGTATTTATGTCTTTATTTTTGTTTATTTATTTATTTTTTGTCTTTTTGAGACAGGGTCTTGCTATGCAGTTCAGGCTGGCCTTGCGCTCACTTTGTAGCTCAGGCTGGTCTCAAACTCTCAGTGATCCCCCTGCCTCAGCCTCGCAAGTGCTGGGATTACAGGTTCACCACCACGCCCTGCTGATGTGTCTTTACTTTTTGACGTTTGGGATGTTTCTGATTCTTTTGTTGTTACCAAATAATTTCCTTCTTTTTTTACTTTTTGGCGGGGGCGGGAAGCGGGGACATGGACAGGATCTCTCTCTGTAGTTCAGGTTGGCCTTGGACTCACTAACTAGACTGGCCCTGACCTTATGACAGACTTCCTCCCTTAGCCTCCTGAGTGCTGGGATTATATTAAAATTTACATATGTGTAGGTAATTATTTCCCATAGGAGAGATTACCTAAGGAAGTATATTCCTGGGGCATGACCGTGAAATCTTTTTCTAAAGCTTTTGAAATGTATTGTTAAAAAATACTATGTCTTTATTAATGTATATTCTTTGCGCAGTGGCTGAAGGAGTATGGCTGTATCTTCTTGATTCCTAATCTGTATTTTCCTGATATTTTCTTCTGCTTTTTTGTTTGTCTTTTGTTATGTACTTAGAGCCTACAAATCACATTGAGTATTTTATTTTGGTGAATGTTGGAATGTTATCTTGTTTTTTTTGTTGTTGTTTTGTTTTTCTTCTGGTATCAGGAATCGAACTCAGGACCTTGTTTTTGCCAGGCAGGCTCTGTGCTGCTGAGCTAAATCCCTAGCCCCTGGAATGTTATTTTTTTGGTTTTTTCCTCAATGCTGGGAACGGAACCCAGGGCCTTGTGCACACAACAAAGTGCTCTATAATTGGCTATGTGGAATCTTATACAATAGCTGATACTATATTCAGGATCATTTGTTAAAATTCTTTTCCTACTAATTTATGATGCTTTTTTTTTTTTGGTCTTTTTGAGACAAGTTCTAGCTATGCAGTTCAGGCTGGCCTTGAGCTCACTTTGTAGCCCAGGCTGGTCTCAAACTCACGACGATTCTCCTGCCTCAGCCTCCCAAGTGCTGGGATTACAGGCATGTGCCACCACACCTAGCCTGGCTTTGCTTTAGAGTATAGGGAGGAGGCAGAGGCAGGTGGCCTGCATAGTACGGTGCCCCTGGTCTCTAGGCTTCCTGGAATGTGGAGGTCCCTGAATACTTGCTCCTGAATAGCCAGGCGCCTCTAGGCTTGCATCTGGCCCTGTGTGCCAGCCTGGCTTTCAGTGACTCCTCATGGATGCAGAAAAGGGTTATTGTAGCTGATTTAGTATTGCCTGTACTAGCATAAGAGTGCATTTGACAGAGCCCCTTGATGTACTAAGTCTGACAGTTGGCAGAGTGTGCTTCTTGCAGGGCATCCTGTGAGCTCTCCCCAGCAGACAGTGGCCCTGCCATACCATCTAAAGTCCAGCACTTTTCCTTCTCATCCAGTGTTGCCTAAGGTTTAACCCTTGGCTGTGAATCATATGAATTTATTTGTTTGTTTGTTTATTTATTTATTTGTCTTTTTGAGACGGGGTCTTGCTATGCAGTTCAGGCTGGCCTTGAGCTTACTTTGTAGCCCAGGCTGGTCTTGAACTCGCAACGATGCTCCTGCCTCAGCCTCCTGAGCGCTGAGATTACAGGTGTGTACTACCTTGCCCAGCCCACCTGAATTTACTTTTGCTATTTATTTTTTATTTTTTGTTTTTTTTCTGCTATTTATTTTTAATTTCATTCCGTTGTAGGCAAAGTAGCGGGCTGAGGTCAGCCTGTGGTAAATCAGTTCAGGGCAGCCTGGAATACACAAGGAGACCCCACCCCATGTCAAAAAAAAAAAAAAAATGAAAGAATAAAAGGTTCCCACTGTGCCCAGAGAATATACACTGTATGACCCCAAGCTGTCTACACTTACTGGGGCTGGTTTCGTGGCCTGAAGTAGTCTCTCCTGAACAGCATCCTGTGTGTATTGAGAGTGTGCACTGTGTTGCTGAGTGGAGCGTTAATACGAGCGCCTGTCGGACCTGTTTGGTTTGTCATGTAGTTCAGGATTTCTGTTACCTTGCTGAGCCTGGCTTGGTTCTGCCTGTTATTAGAAGTGGAGTGTTGAGGATGTTGATGACTGTTAAATTGCTCATTCTTTCAGGAATGTTACTTTTTCTTTGTGTATTTTGAGACTTGCCAGGTATGCATATATTTTATAATCGTTACGCTTTTTAAATTTTTATTTATTTAGCTGTCTTTTTGAGACAGGGTCACACTGTGCAGTTCAGGCTGGCCTTGAGCTCACTTTGTAGCCCAGGCTGGTCTTGAACTTGCAAGGATGCTCCTACCTCAGCCTCCGAGTGCTGGGATTACAGGCGTGCGCCACCACACCTGGCATTGGTTGCATTTGAAAAAAAAAATGTTTGAACCTAGTGATCTGGGCTTTGTGCAAAATTTAAGTTTTAAAAGTCTGAATTTAGCTGGGCATGATGGCGCACACCTATAATCCCAGCACTCGGAGGCTGAGGTGGAGGATCACAAGTGTGAGGCCAGCCTGGACTACATAGTGAGACCCTGTCTCAAAAAAAGGAAGAAAAAAAAGAAAGATTGATTTAAAAATCTGAATTTAGAAAGCTAATAATGCAGCAGTGATACTTCAAACAGATTTTGTTTTTTATATTTGGAATTCTTACCTGAGTTCCTTACACCCAACCTCATTGATTTCCTTCCCTTTTCCTTTTTCCTTTCAGAAAATAAAGCCAGGTGTGTGGTACATGCCTATAACCTCCAGACTATGGGAGGCTGAGGCAGAAGAACCGGAAGTTCAAGCCTAGTCTGGTAGCCTGAGCAGCTTAGCAGTTTAGCAAGACTCTGTCTCAAAATTAAAAACAATAATAATAAAAAGACATGGAGCTCAGTGTGAAGGTTCCTCCTATCTCCCTCCTCCCGAAAAATAAAATGAAACCGATCCTTCAAAAAATAATTTTGAGGGTCCGAGTGTTTAGTGCAGTGGTAGATAACTTGCCTGTCATGTGCACAAGGCCTTGGGCCTGATTCCCAGCAACACGTGTGTGCGTACTCACACACGGCACAGAATTCAAGAATTACCAAAGGATAGATGTAGAAAAAGTAGTGTGTTTTTTGTCCCATAGACAGCTGGTCAGTCCTTTTTTCTTTTCTTTTTTTTTTTTAAAGTTATATTCTTTGACTTGTTCTAACTGTACTTTAACTATGACTTATCTTTTTTTTTTTTTTTTTTAAATTTTTTTTTTCCGGTACCGGGAATTGAACTCACGACCTTGCGCTTGCCAGGCAGGTGCTATGCCGCTGAGCTGAATCCCCACCCTGAGTCCTTTTTTCTAGAAGCAGACAGTATCACCAGTTTCTTGTTTGTTTTTTCCAAAGATAGTGTGTACATGCCTATGCATTAATTATATAAAAGACAACTTTTTCTTTTTGAGACAAGGTCTCACTATGTAGTTCAGGCTGCCTTTGAGCTCACTTTATAGCCCAGGCTGGCCTCAAACTCTCAACAATCCTCCTGCCTCAGCCTCCTAAGTGCTGAGATTACAAGCATGCAACTTGTTTTTTATATTTAACAAAATGCCTCATCTTAGAGATCAGTCTGTAATACTGCATAGGGAGATGTCTTCTTTTTATTACCTGAGGCAAGGTTGTAGGTAAAGGTATCTTTTGCTGAGGTAAACAGTATGGAAGTGAATGTCGTTATATGAACATTAGCAGACCTGCACATCTGTCTGACGTGTCCCTAGGTTGAATGGTCAGGTTAGAAGATAATGCACAATTTAAATTTAGTTTTATTTCTCCCATGCAAAACAGTCACATTGCTTTTATTGCTTTTATTGCTTTTATGTAAGTTTTGTTTTTGCATTGGTCTTCCTCTCTGCAATATCATGAGAAAAAATTCTACTTATTTTCTTCTACTATTTTTATGTTTTGATTTTTTAATTGAAGTTTTGGTCCATCTGGACTTTATTTTGCTCTGAGGAATGAGGTAGGAGTCCAGTTTTATTTTACTAACTTTTCAGATGGTAACCCAGCTGTCCCATTACCATTCACTGAATAATGTTTCTTTAGCATATGAGGTTCTATCTTTATCACAACCTGAATTCCTATGTATATACATACATCTATTTTTAGACTTCCTATTTTTGTCCCATTAAATTACCTGTCTATGTATGTATCATTACGATAGCGTTTCAGTTCCTGTGCCTTCATAGTGTTTTATTTCATGGTAAGTGACTGTTTTTTTTTCCTTACAGACTTTATAATGAACTGCTTAGTACTCCGAAGTTCTTGTTAATAATCTTATTGGCATTTCAGTATTTAAAATGATACTCATTGTATCTTACGTTGAAGAAGAGGCATATCTTGGGGTTGGGGATATAGCTCAGTGGCATAAGTGCCTACCTGGCAAGCGCAAGGTCGTGAGTTCGATCCCCGGTTTAAAAAAAAAAAAAAAAGAGGCATGTCTTTTCACTTTTACCTGGATTTTTCTTATTGTGGATTTTATTTTCTGCCTTTTTTTTTTTTTTTTTTTTTTTTTGAGAGGGTCTCGCTATGCAGTTCAGGCTGGCTGTGAGCTCACTTTGTAGCCCAGGCTGGTCCTGAATGCGCAGCAATCCTCCTGCTTCAGCCTCCCAAGTGCTGGAATTACAGGCACGCGCCACCACGCCTAGCTTTTTTGGTCTTTTTGAGACAGGGTTGCGCTATGTCATTCAGGCTGGTCTTGGACTCACTTTGTAGCCCAGACTGGCCTCTTGCCTTAGCCTCTTGAGTGCTGGGAATACAGGTGTGCACCACCACACCTGGCAGTTTAAACGTTAATTAATTCATGAGTATAATACTTTCTGTTACATTTTGTAATTGGCTGCTTTTTTATGTACAAAAATTATTGATTTTTTTTTTTTTTTTGATTTCTGTATATTTATTTTGTGCCCAGCCACCATCTGAACTTCTTGGTTAGAATGATGTCTGGTTTGTTGTCTTTGGGTCTCCAGGTATGCACTACTATGATCTGTAAATAAGTGGTGATTATAACTTCTCCTTACTGGCTTTTGTTTAGTAATTCAAAAGGTAGTGCCAAGCCAACCCTAAAGTAGGCAAAAGGTAGCTCTGGAACTTCCTTGGTACTTCCTAGAATCAGCCTCTTAACACTTTACAGCAACATTTCTCTCCCTGTTCCCAGGGCAACTGGAGGTTTGCGATAGTGTGGGAGGCACACTGGGCACAGTGTCCCCTGGAACCACTGGAACGTTGCCCTCAGTTTCCTCTTCTCATTTAAAATCGTTTGTTCTTTTTCTCTAGTCTGTTTTTGTTGTTGTTCCCAGCTGGGGAGTGAATCACTTGTATGATTTTATCAGCTAGTTGCTCCTTTACAACAAGAATACTGAGCTGTGGGGAACGCCTGCACTCAAGAGGCTGAGGCAGGAGGATCATTGCAAGTTTGAGACCAGCCTGGGTTACAAAGTGAGCTCAAGGCCAGCCTGAACTGCATAGTGAGACCCTGTCTCAAAAAGACAAAAACAAATGAACAAAAAACAAAGAATATTGGTAACAGTGGATATCAATATTTCCTCATTAAACATGATGTTGGCTAATATATTTATCATTGTTACAGACATTTCATCAGATATTTTATGAATGTCTTTCAAAATTTATTTATTTTATTTATTTTTTATCTTTTATCTTTAGACAGTCTCAGTATATAGTTCAGGCTGGCCTTGAGCTCTTTGTAATCTAGGCTGGCCTCGAACTCACAGTGATCCTCCTGCCTCACCCTCCTGGAATTAGGGGCGTGCACCACCACGCCTGGCTTTTTTTTCTGAAGTTATAAAGGTAATGCATACTTTCATATTTACTGTTTTGATTGCTTCCTCCTGTTCCCTTTAAGCCAGCAGTTAGTTGAATGTTTCTCCAGCCAGAGCCTGCTTCTGTCAGCTTTTAAGACTCATGTGCTGTATGTTTTCTTTCAGACTGCCCCGCTAAAAAGGCATAACAGCTAATTGTCACTTAAGGAAAAAAAAAGCACCAAGAAAAGTTTTGAGGGGATATTTGGGCTCATTTGAGTTTATCCAGATACGAAGGGGCCTTAGTGGCATTAATGTTAGTGTTCTCCAGTATGACACTGGCGTTGTAATTACAGGGATTACACCCTTATGAGTTAGGAGGGGTCTGTTAAAGTATTTCATAGGGAAGTGCCATTCTCTCTGCAGTATACTTTTAGGTACTTCAGCAAAAGCCAAAACAGAAGTATCTGTGTGTATGTGTGTGTGTGTGAGAGAGACTGTATGGCTGGGTATAGATGAAGATAATGAGGCAGTAACATGAATAACTGGTGAATTTCAGTGAAGTGTTCATTACACTGCAGATTTTCCACAAGGTTGACATTTTTTCAAGATAGAAAAATAAATTTAACTAGAATAGTCATTTAAAAATTACATTGTCTTACCTTGGTAGAAAAAGTTTGTATCATTACTGTAAGAGGTGTTCTTTGCTATAAATAGAAGGTAACTGTAAAAGTTATTTAAAATATTTTATTAAAGTATAGCTGGATAATTTTGTCTGCCAAGGCTTTGAGCCGGAGGCCTGTTCTCTGAAAAGATTAGCAGGCATTAGAGAGGCGTTACAGACATATTAGCACCCGCCGAGGCTTTCTCCTGACTTGATGGGAGGAGATGAAGGAAAATGTCAAGGGGAACAACTTTTTCACTCTAAGTCAGACCGCCTCGCACCTTCTCACATCTCCTCTAAGGCATCTTGGGTACCGCTTGCAACGAAGCCTGCGCTTTGGGAAATGCTGCACAGGCAGTCTAACAGGAGATGCTAGAAAGAAAATAAAACTTCATATTGAATTTTGTTTCTAGTGCTCATTATTGCTTCCTCATCCTTTGTTATATAAGTACCCCGTGCTAACCGATTGTGCCCTTGGAGCTTCTCTTCCTTATCCTTTGTTGACCTGCCCTCATCATCTTTGCCATTTGATTGTTTTTATAACTGCAGTCACATACACCCTTAGCTGGTGCTGTCCTGGCATAGAGCAGATGTCAATTCCTCTTTGAAGTTGCTCTTGGAGTTGGGTTTTTGCTGTTTTTTTTCGTTACCCTTTCTTTTCTTTTTTCCCCCTACTACATTGTTCCTGCTGTTACTTGGAAGGCCTTAGGACCCTCTGCCTCTTGAAGAATGAAAAGATCCAGATCGTGTCTGTCTCACATTTTGTTATCCCAGTACAAGACTCAATTGAATAAAACATATTGCCCATCTGGCCTGGAAATCTCAGTGGCACTCAAAATAACTTACTAACAAGTTGTTGGATCGTGATATCTTGAGATTTTTCTGAAAGTTCAGCTTCTTTTTAGCTGTTGCTAAGAGAGAAATTTCATTGACATGAGGGACACAAGGACGCGTCTGCACACTGCCAGTTGTTTTACAGGCATTTGGCTCCGCCGCCTTGCAGATGGTTTGACTCTGGGTGGTGGGTGAATGTGTGCTGATTATCTCATTGAATTAAGGTAACCTTTTGTCGCTGGTTGAATTCTGCAGACCAGTTGGTCAGTGAGCAGCTGCTCTGTGAGGCTTGGTTTGAGGTTTGAAGTACACAAAGCCAGTCGTAAGGGTGGTCAGTCTAATCCAGGTATTCAACACAGTAATGTTGAAAGCCACTCTTTTGACAGTTTTTTGTTCTGGTGGAAGTGAATGGACAAAATGTTTTTACTTTTTGCTCAATTAACTAAATGATTAAAACAGTTTATTGAACTTTTTTCTGAAAGCTTGAGAAAAATTTTTTTACCTAATATTTTAAGTTGAAGAAAATATACTTTTATAACATTTGATATTATAAGCATCTCCCAATTTTATGGAGTTTTTTCCTACATCATTACAACAAATATTCTAGAAACTTAAAAGCATACCTTAATATATCACCTGCTGCCAAATTCGAGGTATATACCTTTTTGTTTGTATGGTTTTGTTTTAAATTTGTCATCTTTATATGATTTTTACCTCCATTTGTGGAAGTATTTTCAGGAGGCCTCATTTATACTAAAGGGGATCTTAATTATTTTTAGTAAATTGCCAACCTTCTCCAACTCAGTCCTCTTCTAGGAGAAATTTTCCTGAAGTCATCCTTCGTTGTTTCTCAAGGCATGGTGGATGTGGTACCAGAGAAAACGACTGAAGCTATGAGTTGATTTGCTTATTTTCAGAGAGAAATCATTTGACAGCGAATGAGGAGGAACCTGTTTCCCTAGTTTGGTTATCTCACTTGAATGAAGAGACTTTTAGTTTCAAAGCTCACTTTTTTATTCAGATTTATATGTTATGACACGTCTACCAGCATTTACTAAGCACATTTTCTGTGCTGGGCAGTGGGCTTGTGCCTTCTCATATGTTCTGTCATTTTATCCTCACAACCACATTTTGAAGCTGGTCCTACCAGCTGCATTTTAAACACAGAAAAACAAAGCCACACATGGTGATGCATGCTTGTAATCCCAGTTGTCAGGAGGCTGAGGCAGGGAGATCACCAGGAGTTTGAGGCCAGCCTGAACTGCATAGCAAGACCTTCTCTTAAATAACCAAACCAAAAAAAAAAAAAAGAAAAAAAGATGAGAGAAGAGCTACCCTTAGAGGTTCCAGTGGCACAGAGCTCTTAGCAGGTGAGTCTTTAGTGGAGTCCAGGGTTCTCAGACTTACACTCTACTCTGCACTGCTGCTGTGTTAGTGAGGATCAGTCAGCCTTGTTCCTAAACCAGTTTCACAGTGAAGCTTAAGAATGAACTAATTACGTTCCAGTCCTCCTGAGGGCCTCTGATTCTGTGACGGTGTTTACTAATGTGATGACAACAATGCAACAACATTAAGAAAAGAATTTGAAGGGTGTGACACTGTCTAGAATCTCACACAAAAATTTCATGTTTGCTTGTTCCTGTCCAGATTTGTCTGTATGTATGTGCTTTTACATAAGTATAATCAAAGCATATATGCAGTTATGCATTGTTTTCTAAATATTTTCCATTTTAAATGTCACTCTTTAAAATTTTTTTCCTCTATCTCTTTGAATCTCTCAATTTTAATAAGGTCACTGTAGCAATTCCAACAAAATGCCATACATTTTTTCTTCCCAGTCATTATTACATATTTGTTTGTCTGGTTATTATGTAACTTAACTTTCCTCTCGGTGGGAGGTACCATGAAGATGGAGATTGCATCTCTTTGCTCACCTTGAGTGAATGCAAGTAGTTATTTATTGGTTAAAATTTTTAGCTAAAAGTTTCTGTTCTCAGAAACAATAGGGTAGATTCAAGGTGTTTGGAGGGTGTGTTTAGGCTGATCAGGAGACATAGGTTGTAGTTTCTGACACTGTGTCACAGGTATACTGCAGAGACTGCAAACAAGAGACCTAAATTGAAACTCTCCAAGGCAGACCTTGGTTTGTACATTAGAGTTAAATAGTTTCACTTTGTCACCTCCATGCCTTAATCTCAGATGACTGATTACTAAGATCTTTTCGTAACAGCGCCAGTGAATCAGATGCCAGCTAATTTCAAATAGATCCATTTTGATCTTTTCATTTTGTTTGTTTAAACATAATTGTCTACTGAAAGCAATTTTAACTGCTGTTTCTCTTCTGTCAAATGAAGTGTGGAAAAGTTTGGAGAATAAAAGGAATGATTATCCTGTGTGATATCTGCAGGTTGAATTTGGCTAAAAGGACAGAGTGTATTAATCATACCCCTAGGATATATAGTGGTTATTAGGAAGGTCTAAGATAAAATCAGGTGCTGGATTAAGATGTATAAGAAGGCTAACCTCTTGTTGTTATACCAGTTTTAAGGTAATCTGGACACTTATGCTGGTGGAAGAAAGTGGGGGGCGTCTAATGCATGTTCTACTAGTTGTTTTGAACTTAAGGTAGAAGATCAGCTTTGGAGCCTGGAGAACAAACGGAAACCAGATTTGGATCAGTGTCCACTCACGTCGCGTTTCACTCCTGCAGCTTTGTGCTGCAGCGCCTTCTTGTCTCTCCCGCAGGCGTCCCCTCCCCCTCCCGCTCTCACAGGGCTCTTCCAGAGCCCCCCTTCTTTGCATTGTCCTGTGTCATTGTGCTCTGTGGCAAAATGTTTACCAAGTAACTGTGTGCCTTTGGAACTACACTGATGTTAAGCCAGTGATCAGAAGTGCCTCCTGTCCTGACGGTGCCAGAACGTGGCTGTGGTTGGCAAGCCAGTGCCAGATGCAGAGTGCAAAAAGAAAACTACTGCTGAGGTTATGGAGCTGGGGACGCGCTCAAGTGGCATGTGCTACACTGCCTTCACATCCTAGCAAAACTTTTTACCCCTTCTTTGAACATTTCCGAGCCTCTGAAATGCTACATTATGTTCTTCATGTCCACGGAGCTTATTGGTAGGATTTGTAAGTCTTCAGATCTATAGACCTTGGCATTCTAGGCTGGTTGTAAGCTCCTTAGAGATAGAGACCAAGTCTTGTTTTTAATCAGTACTGCCTACCACTATCCTTTGAAGGTACTTGGACATAGTGTAATCTCTGGGTTGCAAGGGTCTGACAGGCCGTGCAGCAAGCCTGTGCTTTTGCGGAGTTCCCACAGTGGTGTGCAGCTTCTGCTCCAGCCAGGGCAAGGACAGGAGCCCGTGTGGCTGAGGACAGTGTGGGTCGTCTCGGGTTGGCCAGAGCACATGGGTGGCGCTCTGTCTGGCCGACCGTGGCTGAGCGGGGTGAGGAAGGAGCGCTGTGCAGTACACCTCGGGTAGGTTCTTGTGGCCGGAGGGCTCCTTCCTGGCGCTCATCCGTGTGCCGTGCTTCATCTTCTCTCTCATCTGCTCCAGAGCCCTCCCCCCTGGCTTTTTAAAGGGCTACCACCCACTGTCTAACCGGACCATCTCATCCTCTCAGATGGGCCGTGAATGGATATTGTCCTTATTAAACATATACAGAGATTGCGTCCCAGAGAGTGTGAGGGCCACGCAGAAATCCCGTCCTAACTGGAGACTCAGGTCTTCTTGTGTTATTGTAGGTGTCCTCATTCAAGTTGTCTTTCTGCCATTTTCAAATTTCTCTTCCAAGCATGCTGAGCCGTGTTCTTGTGTGGGTACTTTCCGGGCACGTCTGTTATGGTAAGTGTTAATATCCCGTGTGTGACCACCAGTACTTGTTCCTCATGGAGAAGGGGACTTACTTTTGTTTGTTTGTTTGTTTTTGTTTTTCTTCTGGTACCAGGAATCGAACTCACGACCTTGTGTTTGCCAGGCAGGTACTGTGCTGCTGAGCTAGATCCCCAGCCCTGAGAAGGGGACTTACTGACATGCACCTGTCAGTGTGGACCACTTTGTTTTTAGCACTTTATTTTTCACTCATTTAAAAATATTTAAAATGTTTTTTGTTGTTGTTGTTGTTGTTTTTTTTTTTTTTTTTTTGGTGCTAGGGATTGAACCCAATACCTTTGCACTGAACTACATCTCTAGCACCCCGCCCCCCAGGCTGGGCTGGAATTTGTGATCCTCCTGCCTCAGCCTCTCAGAGGGCTGAGATTACAGGTGTGTGCCACCATACTGGTTTCATTGAAAAATGTTCATGGAGTGTCTATCCTGAGGGTCGGGCTTTTGGGGAATTTGCACTATAGGAGGGCAGGTAGGAAGTGAGTGAGTCAGCATGGTTGTGACAGACTGGTACGGATCACAGGAGATGGTGTGCAGTGGGGGCGAGGGTGGCGGCTGTGCATGCACGGGCTCTGGAGAGTCCCTGGGAAAAGGTGAGAGCTCGAGAGGGGTCCTTCCTGGCCAGAAGGGGCCAGTGCTGGTGTTTGAGAAACAGAAAAGTAGCTAATGTAACCGTCGGGGAAAGAACTGGGAAGAGCAGTGGAGGGGTTAAGTTAAACAGCAACATGATCTGACTTGTGTTTCTCAAGTCCTTGAGAGGCATGACAACCAAATAAAATATGTGACCCTGGATTGGGAAGGCGGAGGTCTAGAAAGGATCATACAAGTTGAGCATCCTTAATCTGCAAGTTCAAAATCTGAAATGCTCCAGAATCCTAAACTCAACCAGCGATGTCTGCACAGTATTACAGAGCTTGAACTTTGTAATGCTTCTGGTCTCATGCATTCCAAATAAAGGAGCTCATCCTGTACTGGGAAAACAGGCAGATTCAGAGTTGATAGAAGCGTGGTACTAATGTTAGAGATCCCAAGTCTGATAACCCCTCACACATATGAGAAGAGTGACCTTGTTCTTCCCGTGTGAGAAGGAGCTATAGAGGCGTAAGGACAGGCCTGGGAGGAGGATTTGGGGATGGTGGAGGCATGAGGGTGGCTGTAATACTGGGGATGCGGAGAAAAAAGAGGACAGAGCTATGTTTGAGAGGGGGACCTCAGTGAACAAGCTGATGGATTAGGTGAGATGCCGGGTGAGCTGTTGTTCCCTGTTGTTGCAGTCTAACCTCAATAGAATGGAATGTCCTTTTTTTTTTTTTGGTCTTTTGATACAGGGTCTCACCATGTACTTCAGGCTGGCCTTGAACTCTTCAACTGTATGCAGCCCAGCATCTCCTTGAACTCATGGCAGTCCTCTTGCCTCAGCGTCCTGAATGCCTCAGTAGAATCTTCTCAAATTGTTGTCTTTTCTTTCTTCTTTCTTTTTTGGGGTGGGAGGGGTTCGTGACAGGTCTTACTATGTAGTTCAGGCTGGCCTTGAACTCACTTTGCAGCCCTAACCTCCCTCCTACTGGAATTACACACGTGCCACTGTGCTGGGCTCTCCTAAATTGTTTGCATCCCCACTCTTCAACTTAATTTAGCCACTCTGTAAACGGTTAATGTAGCTCTTTAGCTCAAATAGGGCGAGATGAGAGAGGTAAAGTGACTCCTTCAAAGTTATCAGGTATAGGCAAAATTTTACTCAGAAAACCAAAACACAGACATGAAATCAGTGTTCTTAACTGAGTTGTTTCCCATGAATTTATTGTGAAATCAGCATAGTGGGTTGCTGTCAGCGTTAAATGGCAAAAGGGGAAAGAAGAGAATCAGCGTAAAAATATGACAGTATTACTTGTGTGTAAAGCATAAGTCATGTTGCATGAGACTGCTACTTTAATGTGTGCATATGAATAGAATATGTCATGATGTAAAATGTATTTCCTTAAGCTGCCATCAAAAAAATTAGACAGCCATACTCAGGACTGTATAGAAGAAATTGTTGTCACAACGTCCTACAGACCCCGCGGGAATAAGAAAGCGGAAGGCAGATTCCCGTGGATGACTGCTGTTGGCCACTCCGTGTTGTCTCTTTCTGCTTAGTTGTTTTTATAGTCATCCTCCACTTCTAGTCTTGCAGTCAACAAATACTCAATGTCTCTTCGGTGGGGTAGGGGAAGTTGCTTATCTTGAGAAGACTTTTTTTTTTTTTTTTTTTGGAAGTTGCTTATCTTGAGAAGACTTTTTTTTTTTTTTTTTTGGTCTTTTTTGAGACAGGATCTTGCTATGCAGTTCAGGCTGGCCTTGAGCTCACTTTGTAGCCGAGACTGGCCTTGAACTCACAATGATGCTCCTGCCTCAGCCTTCTCAACGCTGAGACTACAGGCATGCGCCACCATGCCCAGTTGAGAAGCCATTTCTGTGCACCACCATGCCCAGCTTTGTGTGGGCATGTGTGAAGTCATGTGTTAGTGTGCGCGGTAACATGTTTTAAGTTCATACCAAGGTGGAGCAGAAGCGGGTAGAGTTCCCAATACTGTCTGCCCCTGCTCATGTGCATCCTGGCCCCTTCCCCCAAGAGTGGTACGACAGCTGATGGACCTACTTTGAGAAATCACCGGGTGGTGTATATTCTCTAGGTGTGAGATGCATTTTAAACTAAAAAAAATGGTTTTTGACAAATTGATGATAATGGTACTCATTTTACAGAGTTGAATGCTGAAAAAATTAATAAACTACTTCCAACATTCCTGGTACAAAATAAGAGCTTATCATTTGTGGTGGTAGTGACTGTTCAGAGAAATCTATTCAAGCGTAAGGTGTTGATTCCAGATTAGTCTCAAAGTACATGATAGCCACTGGGGTACTGGGTGTCATCTCTGTGTGCTATGTTATAATCAATTCCTTTTTAGGTAGTTCTTTTCAATAGCATATTAAAGCAATCTTGAGCAGCCGGGGGGACTTGTTACGAGATTGGCTTTAAGTGGTGATGTCAAGTGACCCTAAAGTCAGTGTAATGGAAAATTGTCTTCCTTTCCTTCAAACATTTAATTTGCTGTTTCTTGATCACATATCATCCTTCCTTACTTTCAAGGTCAGAGGGAGATAATCATTTTTACTGTACAGCTGCATCGCTATACAAATTATCACCTGAAAAACCTTCTTAGATTTGACAAATGAAATCTGTTTTCATTCCCAAGAGGAACGTGTTAAACCAATGAAGTTCAAAATTATAATTCCTATGCCTGTCTAGTATGTACCATTTTATTCGTCTCGAATAAACACACAACCTGAAGCATCCTACAAGGCAAATAGATTCCTTTTTAATTAGTGGCTCTATATACAGAATTTTATCATCATGAAATTTATAAACCAAAAAAGGGAACAAATATTTACACTTGCAGCTTTGTGTCAACACTGCCCACTATTTGAAGAGCTCTGAAAATGCAAATGTGTCTCCCACCTCTTTTTAAGCCATGACAGTAGAAGAAAGGCTTCAGCGTCCTAGCAGTGCATCTGCTCCATTACATAGAGAATGTGGGAGATACTTAGAAGTGTTCTTTCTGTGTGACCGGTAGTACATTTTTTCATACAAAAATTTATTTTGAAAGCTAATCCTCACTATTACTCCCTTGTTGCTGTTTTGTAGTAACTGTTTCTCAGTATTTTGAAGGTACTAAGGCACAGTTTTATTCTGAGGAGTAAATGCTTTGGTGCAGTTATCATAGAGAATTATCTCTATTTGAGTAGACTTTATTGCATGGTTCTCATCAGAAGGATTTCTGGGTTTTGTGTCTAATGCATGACAAAAGGAAGACTTCTAAAATGTTTGACTATGTGGTGTTTAAAAAATCCTGATTGATGTTATAAAGCTTGTTAAAATGTATTGAAATGATTTAGAAAGAGGGAGGACTGATTTTGCCAAAAATTGGATACATAATTTCCAAAGGCTTTATACTGCATTTGTGATTCTGTAGAAAGTGCCTCCGTTTAATTTCAGCTGTTGTGGGTGGTGATTACACTGTGCCTGCATCCAAAAATGATTTTAGGTTGCTTAGGTTATTAAAATATGTTTAATAGGCTAATCTTTTTTCAAAGCCTCAGAAATAATTAAGATCAAAGAACAGATAAGCCTCATTTCTAGAATGAATAATTTATTTGTAAACATCTTAGAAGCTAAGGGGAAAATGATGTTGGCTTATAAAATTCTCATTGGCAGATAAGGAAGCCTAGAAGTTTAAGGAGAGATATTTTCCCGTCTGAATATAGGGATAATTTATTTCGGATTCTAATCCTGTATAATCATCAGTGAGTAATAATATTGGTAGTCTTTCCTCCCACTCTGTTCCTTCCCCTATTGAAGGGAAATCTCCGATTGTAGAAATAATGTATGCTCGTTGTACAAAGAGAAAAATCTCAAACAAATCAGAAATAGTGTGTTTCAAAATGAAGTTTTTCTGAATGATACTAAACGCTGGTCCAGGTAGACATTTGTCATATGTCAGCCCTCAAAGATGGCATCGAGCACTGAGTCCAGTGGAGACTGCTGATGATAAATTCTGCATACACCTGTTGGGAACCTCACATTGGCCCGTGGTAGATACACAGCAGTGAGAGAGACACCACTTGTTCCCTTCCGGAACTCCGAGGCTGTGGTTTTCCTCATGCAGTTGTGGCCCATCAAGGCGTTCATGCTGACTCATTTATCGAGCACTAGGCTGAGGATGTAGCTCAGCTGGTAGAGTGCATGCTAGACTGTGTGATGCCCTTGGGTGTATCTCTTGCACATGTGCACACACACACTTTTTTTTTTTTTAAACTGACTACCTTATATGGGTTACACTACTCAGTGGCCAACCAGGAGAACTCTATGGGTGCATCCATAACCAACTGCACAGGTGATGCTAATGCCGAGGGCCTGGGGTGAACAAGTTACCTAGGAACACAAGTAAAGATATATTTGTTTTCTGTGGAAAGCACTGCAGAAGGAGGTAACTTTCGTGGTGAGATTTAAAGTCAGCACCCAGGGGCTGGGGATTTAGCTCAATGGCACAGCGCCTGCCTGGCAAGCACAGGGTCGTGAGTTCAATTCCCGGTACTGGAAAAAACCAAAAAAAAAAAAAAAAAAAAACCTTTGGAAAAAAAAAAATAAAGGCAGGGAAGGCATTGAAGGGAGAGAAAATAGCAAGCTCAGAGGATGCTAGGTTCGGTCAGGATCCATGTGCCTGCGGCGGTAAATAATGGAGGCCGTAGCGTGTGGAGCAGGCAGGGGGGATGGGGTGGAGAGTGAAGTCGTAAAGCTGAGACAGTAATGCCCAGTTAAGAGATTCAGATGTCGTTCTGTAGGGAGGCTTTTGAGCAGAGAAGGGAAGCGTTGTGATTAGGTACCTAATAGGTAGATTGTGTAGGAGAAGGGTTCGAGGCCACGTGCTAATGGAGGTGAGAGATCACGGGCCTGGGACCTGGAGCAATGTCTGCGGGTCGAGAAGCCAGAGACACCACGAATCCAGGTCCTGGGCCTACGGATGACGGGTACAGAAGAGAGAACTGGTCCCTGGAAACACAATTCCACATCTCATTTTGTTCCCTCTAAATAATAATCATGCCAATAAATAACTTAATAGACAGCTTACCTTTATGTATGAGACATCTTACTCTCTAGTATGAGGAAACTTTTGAGTCTTTACGAGTAGATCCTCTTCCCAGCGAAGTTAGACTACTTACATCATTTTATTTTTGTTTTTTGAAGTAGTCAGGATGACGTTGTATGTGACACTGTATGGCCCTGCTCCCCCTTTGTCAGTTTGTCAGGGAGAAATGGGGTACTGGCAAGGTGTCCTGCCCATTCATCCCTCTCAGAGCCAGGTCACAGAATTAGTGGGCTGGGCTGAGTTGGAAAACTAGATCTTTCCCCTTCTAACCGTGTGGCTTGACCTTTCCCTTTGTCTCTGAGGCCTCAGCCTTCTCATCTGTGAAGTAGAAAAGACTGGTGTCTTTGGAAACTTAGAAAAGCCATTTGTTGATTTAAAATAGAATAGCTACATGACATTTAGATGAAGACTTGATATTCAGTCCTGTTTTTGTGAACATAAACAACAAATGTAACCTTTCAGCTTAAAAAAATTACAATGGAACATGGTGACATATGCCTGAAATTTCACCACTTTAGGAAGCTGAGGCAGGAGGATCACAAGTTTGAGCCCAGCCTGGGCAACCCGGTGATTCAGGAACACCCTCTGTCAAAGCAGGGAGGGTAGCTCATTGTAAAGGTCCTGCATTAAAAAGAAAACAAAACCATAGTATGCTTAGCAGACACCTCTGTCTGATGTCTGATCCAAACCTTTACCCTATCTCTGAGCTTTATTTTTTCATTTATTAGAACAAATACCAAATAATTCCCCAAACCAAATACTTCGCTCCTATGAAGAAGAAAAAAAAAACCAAGAGTATAGTATACTCATTTAAAGTATTTACCTGATTACCACTAAACCTGAGTCACTTGCTGGTTCCTGCATGGGAAGCTTCACAGATATGCAGTAAATTAGTAGTGTGTTCAACTGAAATTATAGAGAGCTCTACTGATGGGCTGTTAAATAAATAGGGACCCAGCCCCACGATTGAACCAGGGAACTCACACACACATCCCAGGCAAGTGTTACACCATTGAGCTATATCCCCAGACCTTTATATATTTTATTTTGAGACAGGGTCTTGCTAAATTGCCCGGTTGGGTTTGTAATCCTCCTGCTTCAGCCTTCCAAGTGCTGGGATTACAGGCATACGGCATTGTGTATGCCTGGGATTCTTTGTCTTTTGTAGCTCCTCAGTGATCGGGCTTCTGTTTCTGCTTTTTGGTTTGAGCCAAATCCTGTGGCTGTGACTAGCTGCAGGTAGTCCAGGAAGTAAAGAATTCAGTTTTCCAGGCTTTATGGCTAGAAGGCAAAAGATGACGGGCACTGGTTTGCATCAGACATACTGCACAGTAGGTAGGGCAGCACAGTCAGCGTCTTGTGCAGGTGGCCAGCCATCCCCATTCACCCAGGACTGCGTGGTTTCCTGGAAAGCAAGACATACAGTACTGTGGCCTGGACAATCCTGGGCAGACGAGGCTGATTACTCATCCTAGTCTTTCCTGTTATTCCCCGTGTTTCAGAAATATGGAAGCCAGTCATCTCTTGAGGATGGAGCCACCTTGGCTCAGCCTTTAAAAAAACTTAAAGTCCCGTAATAATTCACCATGAGAAAGAAGCCACCTTTTTGACTAGGGTAGCAGACTGGAAATAGACTATAGTGCGGGTGAGCTTTGGACAACGGGTGTTGGGGCTGCCTTGTTACCAGGCTTCCCTGGCTGCGTTCACATGACCAGCAGCTGGGATTAATTCTGTGTACTGAGTCACTCAGAGAAGCCTCTCCGATGGGACCACGCTTGTGTTCCTAGCCCCTCTGTCAGGACAGTGTGGCTTTTGTGTCTCCCCTTTCTAAGCGTTGTTGCTGACACATCTGCCCTCCTGATGGCCGGTCTTTAGGTGATCAGTCTTCAGGCAAATGTTTTTAAATTGTTATTGAAGTATAGGTCACATCATGAAATTTTCTCTTAAAAGCATACAACTCAGTGCTTTTTAGTGTATTTGCAAATCACGTGACCATCACTATGATCTAATTCTTTTAAATTGAATTTGTTTTTATTACCCTAACATGAAACTGTATGTTCAGTAGCAGTCACTTCCTATGCCACGATTCCCTCAGCCCCTGGCAACCACCGATCTGCACTCTGTCTCATGAATTTGCTTATTTTAGACATTAATTATATGTGCAGTCATAAATTATGTGGCCTTTTTTGGACTGGCCTTTCTCTGTGGGCATAATGTTTTTAAATTCTCTCTGTTGTAGAATGTGTCACTAATTCATTCTTGGGAGGGGTACTGGGAATCGAAGTCAGGACCTCATGCTTGCCTGACAGATGCTGTGCCACTGAGCTAAAGTTCCCATCCTTTTTAATTCTCACCTTTTTTTTTGAGGTGTAGGGTTTCATTATATAGTTGAGGTTCACTTTGTAGCCTTGGCTGGCCTCAAACTCGTGGTTATCTTCCTGCCTCAGCCTCCTAAGTGCTAGGATTACAGGTGTAGGCCACCACGTCCAGCTATTGACACATGTTCTGTTGCATGATATGCCACATTTTAGTTCCTTATTCATCACTTGATGGGTGTTTGAGTGGTTTCTGCTTTCTGGTTGTTAGGAACAGTGTCGCTGTAACATTGGTGTACAAGTTTTTGTGTGGCCACATTTTACTTTTTCTAGGCTGTGTACCTAGGAGTATAATTGCTGAATCTACAAGGCAAATTTTACTCTTAATTCCCTAGCCTCTCTCTTTGAGACAGGGTCCTGCTAAATTGCCACAGGTGCAACTTGAACTTGCAATCTTCCTGTCTCAGCCTCCTAAAATGCTGAGATTGAAGGTGTGTGCCACCATGCCTGGCATTCTTATTTGCTCCTTCTTTAGGATTTTCTCTGCCCTGTCTGCTTAAACAGATTCTTCTTGGTGTTAATATTTGTCTAACTCACTACTTTTTTTTTCTTAACATCATTCTAAAATGGTCTGCATATTGTATCTTTTCTTACATGTTTGAGTTTTAGTTAATTTCCAATCTTAATTTCATTCAATACCCATCTTTTTACCTGATACCCTGGAATTTATCCCTGTGTCTCACAATTCTAGTTTCTGAGACTTACGTCTTGTACTAGAGGAGTGTGGCATTTAGGTATGTTCTCTTGTTAGTAAATGTGTCACTGCATATGGGACTTAGGTGCATCTGTAGCAAGTTGGTCAACCTTGTGAATACTAATGTAATTTAGGAAGAAACCTTTCTTTGTTAAATCCTTTTTCTACACGGGCCACATATTTTCAGACCTATCTCACAGTAATTTGTGGTTTTTAGCTATGTCATTAGAGATGCTGTGGCCAGCCCGCCTGGACTCTGTTAGATAAGCATTTTGTGAGATTGTTTACTTTCACAAATTATCTTTGCCTAAAAGTTAATTTCTTCCCCCATATCTGAGTAATGAAATTCTTAGTATTTAAGAGACCTGATATTGTAGTTAAAACATTTTGTTTTGCCTTTTA
Organism: Chinchilla lanigera; assembly: GCF_000276665.1. NCBI lineage: Eukaryota > Metazoa > Chordata > Mammalia > Rodentia > Chinchillidae > Chinchilla > Chinchilla lanigera. Next base: position 17,182,511 of record NW_004955437.1, on the reverse strand, counting down.
GACTTTTTTGTAAGGGCTGATATTAATGTTAATGCTTTTTGGTTGGCATACTTCGTTCTGAGTTTTGAGAAATTGGTGTCAGAATCAGTGACACGCCTATAGAACACTTTTGATTGCTGTGTGGGTTTGCTTTATTAAAAACAGCTAAGTGAAAATTTCAGTGACTGATAGTGTGCATATGAGAATGTGCTCCTCATGGCTTAGAGGCTGTTTGGAGAAGGACTCACACCATTTTCTCTTGAGTTTCTGAGAGTTTACCAAAAAATTACAAACAGTTGGCAGTGGAATTGAAATAATGTATGTGTGAAATGAAAGAGAAAGCATGATCTTCCTTTGTTCTTCTCTTCCTGCAGTGAAATTTTTACCACTTAAAACTTTTTGGTAAACCCAAGGCCAGGAACGGAGGCTCCAGTGTGGCTCTGCCCACCATTGTCTGAGGATTTCCTGCTGTGTCCCGGAACATGTTTTCCTCCCAGAGGAGACAGTGCGGCTTGGCATCAGGGTGACAGACAGCTGTGCAAGCACAGTAACGTCAAGTGTGAAAGGTGTTTTGAAGGCAAAAGGATGAAATCATAAGTTGGTATCTCTGGTCTCGGGTATCACTTGCCCCGGTATCTCTTGTTGCCCTCCTCAATTTTTTTAGGGACGTATGTCCTTTGGCTTTTCTGTAGTAGGAAATTAAAGCTTAGGGATTCCACAGTAAAAGTTGTAGGGTTCCTGCAGTAGTCCTTCAGGTAGAGCTGTCCCTGTAAGAACCAGTGAATGACCTCAAGTAAGTAAAGCTCTTAATTATCGTGGAGTACGGGACATCAGAGGCACCTTCTACAAATGAGAAGAACCAACTTGCCAGTGCTACATTTTACCCTTCATACTGTTAAATGACTTGTCATCTCGTCTTCTGCCTCTGGGCTGACCTTTCTGCCTACCATTATCCAGTTCTGGTTTTTGTTTTTGTTTTTTAAATAACTAAACCCTTGTAGCCCTCTCATTGCTTCACTGTGTAGGCGAAAGTGTTTATGCTGAGGCACTGAGGCTTTGCTGCTGGAGACTTCTAACCATGTAGTGTGGATCGAGGCTCGTTCCTAGAGGTCTGTAAAAGAACAGGTATTCCTAGATACTCCCTTTTTCTAGCTCAGGTTTAGAAATGTTGCCATTTAATGGAGATGAGAGAAACAGCCACACCACACATAGATTTTTGCTTTGCTCTAATTTACATTTTCACTTAACATATTCATGGCAGCCTGGCGTGGTGATGCACACCTGTAATCCCAGCACTGGCCTGTAGTCCAGGCTGGCCTCAAACTTGGAGTGATCCTCCTGCCTCACCCTCTTGAGCGTGCCACTCTGCCTGACTAAATTGTGAACTCTTAAGAGACGTAGGTGTTCACTTTTATATACATTTATGTACTTTTATGTACTTTTTGAAGTCCCTGAGTGGAAGACTTTCTAGGTGTTGGCAACCCTACTCAGTCTAGCCAGTAAGAGTTATATGGAGATTAGTTTTCTAAGTGACTATTAACTGGAAATTTTGTCTGTCAAGAGAGAGAGGATTCGTACAACTCCAAGAACATATCGTCATGTGATAGCACATTAATTTTTGGCAGTTAGAGATAGATGGAGTTACTGTATGTCCCCATTTTTCACTGTGATGAGGCAAAACTATTAGTATGAACATCAGTCAGGGTGTTCTTTTTTGTTGTTCTAATTAAAGGAGCAGTGTATCTTTAAAAATGTAATTATGGCTCTTTGATGAGCTGATCTGATCCTAACTACAAGTAAGAATTCTTTACCAGAAGTTTAAATGCGCAGTGTTGTTCAAAGAACTTTCTTTGCTGAAGGTGTTTCTGCCAACTGCCAACACAGTCCAGCAATGATAGATGCATGCGACAAATGACTGAGAAACTAAACTGTACATTTTCTTTAAAGTGTGTATTTAAATAGTCAAATCTATTTAGTGGTTACTGTGTTGAATAGTACAGATCTAGAATATGTAGAGAACCTCCACTTAGTATGACGGCATTCTTTTTTTTTTTTTTTTTTTTTTGTATCGGGAATTGAACTCACGACCTCGCGATTGTCAGGCAGGTGCTTGTGCCACTGAGCTATATCCCCAGCCCCAGTATAACAGCATTCTAAGGCTCCCAAGGTTCCTATTTTTGTTGGACATTGAGCCTGGTTAAACTGAACAATGGGCAATATAGCTGTTAGATGTAAGGAAAGAAACAAGGTCATTAACTTTGAAAAGTCATAATTCCAAAAATTTTAAACAGAAATACATCAACAAATACATAGGTAGGTATTTTCTCCTGTAAAGAAGTACATTTACCCTCGTGGGAAACCTAGAGGGGTGAGGAACTTAGATGGAGCTGCCTGGTTTGAGTCTTGCTGGGGCGTCTTTGGGACAGCCGTGGAGTCTGGAGCTCTTTCGAAGGCAGTGCAGCGCACAGGGCATTCTTAGCAGGCTGTTACCACTTGGATTTTGTGCTTTTTGGGGCACTGAGGCTGCCCCAAAAGGGGCATAAGGAAGGGCATAAGGAAGAGCTGCCTATTTTAGGAGAACATTAAATTGTGCACTGGATTTCACATGAAGATGAATTTAGGATGACCGAGGTTGAGGTAGGCCTGCGGTTTTCCTACGTGTGCCTTGCAGAACTCCGAGTTCCATGTCTCTTTGCGCAAGCTCCTCAGGCTGTCACCGTTCTCGGGAGATGGTCTTTCCCAGACTCTGGAAGCATGAGGTGGAGGTCTCCATCTTAGCAGGTGAGGAGGAACTCCTGCAAATATTGTTTGGCTCAGCAGTCAGGAATTTGTAAGTATTCTCTTAACGGAAAAAATAGACATTACGAGGTAAGCCAGAGTATTGAAAAGTCACAATAGGAATTCAGCCTTTCTCCCCCAAATTGGGCAGGACCCCACCGAAACTCGGTGTTCGAATTGCTTCTGCTCACAGGGGGAAAGCCAGTATGGGGGGAAAGCCATAGGAAAATAGGCTGCATCTCCTCATACTCTGTGCTGTCTTATTTACCTGTTAACTACTGTGTCTTGGCTAAACAAATTGTGGATTTAGAGGCGAGGGGCGGTTGTTTCCACCAGTATCTAACTCGTCCACAGCCCAGGGTTTTCCACTGATCCAGGAACCAGAGCCCACTTTAAAGCCCTGCTTGGAGCCGGAGGACTTGGAACCTAGTGTCCTGGCCCTCTCTCTGGCAGTTGGGCAAGTCCCCAGGGCCTTGTATGTGAAGTTCAGACACGAGGCGCTTAGGGCATGGCCCATCTTGTAAGGGAGGCCTTGCGGGCGGGGGAGGTCGCTGCACTGAAATTAGGGAGACTGTCATGGCACAGGTATGGAAGAAGAACCAGCCTTCCCCTTTGGTTCCCTGGGGACGAGGACTATCATATGCACTGTCTTGGCAGCTGGACCTGTCAGACCAGGATCTAGTCATGTGAGCTCCCGGCTGCCTGGGTTTGGCTTTTGCCAGGTCACAGATGCGGTTCTGCAGGTTGTGTGCTGCGGAGGCGGCTGGGTGGCAGTCCTCCTGCCCAGGCGCGCAGGCACTCCTGGCGGCCCACAGAGCTGTGCGCAGTGAGCTTGCCTTTCCCCACATGCTCCTCAGCCTCTGGTCTTGAGCCTGTGTCAGGTTGGCACAGGTAGGTAGGCTAGAACTCGTTAGGCTTCTGCCCCAAATATAAGAAAGGAAACTGCCTCGTCCTTTCCTGAAATGGTGCCAAGGGCTGGCAGAGTGCTGCTGGACACTTGTTTCAGAGGCGGGGTCAGGAGAGTGGTGCGGAAATTCTCCAGCGCGTGGGTTGTGGGATTGAATCCTATATTACTTCAGGCACTTCACTGCACAACCCAGAGAAGTTTGCAGGGAGTGGGTTTCATTTAGAAGAAAATATTGCCTTGTGTGTAAGTTGTCTTGGGTATAGATGCAAAAAAGATGACCATTTGACCGTTCAAAAAATTGAAATGTGTGTCACTCAAGGCAATTCCAAAAAAGATAATTAAAAGACATATACGGAGTAGGAGAAAATAAGTCAAGTGAAATAGACAAAGGATAGACACAGAAAATGTAAAGAACCTTCTGCAAATTAATAAAAACTATAGGCAAAGTGGGTAAAAGATAAAAAAGGAATTGGACAGAAAGGAAACAAATGGCCAATAAGTAGAAAGACGCTTAAGTTCAATGAAGAAATTATACATTAAAGCAACCAATATAGTTTCCCTAGTCAGATTGACAAGTTAAAAATAATAATATTCTTTTGGCAACGGTGAGTGAAAAAAATGAGTATATTTTCATACACTGAGCATAAAAGTGTTCAGACCTTTCTGGAGAAGGCAGTTTGGCAGGGTCTATGAAAACAATACCATGTATCTTTGATTTGGTAATTTTACATCGAGGGAGATACACATGAATACAGTACATGCTCATTAATTAATAATTAATTGTTTTGGTACCAAGAATTGAACTCAGGACCTTGTGCTTGCCAGGCAGGCGCTTGTGCCACTGAGCTACATCCCCGGCCCCATGCTCATTTATTAATGGTAAAGTGTTAGAATGATTAAATGCGCTGGGGTACAGCCAGTATGCATGGTATTATGTAGCCCCTAAGCAGGCGCTAGTATAGACCTGTATATAACTAATGTGCAAACACACATTTACATTTTTTGGTAAAAATTACTGAAATTATCATTTATGTAAAACAAACTTTGAAATCACATTTTTAAGAATTGTATTGTAACAGATTCTATGTGTTATGCATGTAAAATTCTATGTCTAAAATAAATTCATGTGTATTCTATGTGTATTGTATTTCATGGATCCTAAAACATGCTTTTTATTTTATTTATTTATTTTTTGTCTTTTTGAGGCAGGGTCTCGCTATGCAGTTCAGGCTGGCCTTGAGCTCACTTTGTAGCCCAGGCTGGTCTCTTGAACTTGCAACGATCCTCTTGCCTCAGCCTCCCAAGTACTGGGATTATAGGCATGTGCCACTATGCCCGGCTCTAAAACATGCCTTTTAGACCGTCACAGTTATGAAGTCACAGTACCCAGCTATTGGGCATAGCTTTAATAGTTTGACCACTTTCTGTGGCTTGGTAAAACATAATGGGCTTTCTAAGTGATTAGATGGAAGGTAATATGTACACACAGTGAAAAAAGACTACAGAAGAAGCATGACCATAGTGTAGCATCTCCTTAGGAGGCTGAGGCAGGAGGATCACCAAATTAATGGTCAACCTGAGCAATTAATTTAGCGACTTCCTGGCTCCAAAAAAGACTACAAATGAGAAGATATCATTTGTAGCATGTATATTGTTTGAATTATTTTTTACAGTGATAATTATTGTTTGAAAATTTTTATTTTTTATTTTTTTATTTTATTTTATTTTATTTTTTATTTTAAAGAATAAAAGAAGGATAACGGGGGCTGGGGATTTAGCTCAGCGGCAAAAGCGCCTGCCTGGCAAGCGCAAGGTCGTGAGTTCGGTTCCCGGTACCGGAGAAAAACCAAAAAAAAAAAAAAAAGAAGGATAACATAATAATAGGGGGGACTTAGCAAATTACAGACAAAATGGTAGGAAATTATCAATGGTTATCATTTTACGTATTATTATCTACAAAATAGTTTCTCAGGAAAACAAATAGACAAATAATAGTGAGTTAGAGACAAAAGAGGTAGGAGATTATGTTTGAAAATTTTTACAGTGATAATGTTAAATAATTATATAATTAAAATTTTAAAAATATTTATGTTAGTGATGCTCTGTCTGCCTCTCTCACTTGAGCCATTTAGCCTGCGTAGGCACTTGTGCTTAGCACTCTACTCTCTCCGAACTTTAAAGGCTGGGCAGGCTGAGAGATTGTTCAGGTCGGTTAAGAGGTTGAGCAGGGCTGGGGATTTAGCTCAGCGGCAAAAGCACCTGCCTGGCAAGCGCAAGGTCGTGAGTTCGGTTCCCGGTTGAGGTCCAAGACCAGGGAGAAGCAGAGCCGCAGAGCCTGGGTCAGCTGCTCCCTAGGGCTCTTTGCTCTCTGTGAAGAGACTGCAGGGTCTCCCATGTGAGATAAGGCCGCACTGGGGAGGGAGCCTGGTCAGGTGGCGAGGCAGAAGGTAGGTCAAACTAGAGAGCAGTAGCCTACAGGAAAGAGCCATCAAGTCAGTGAGGTTTCAAGTCTGAGGTCCCACACGGGATGGGAGGAGGTGACCTGTTGGGGGTACAGGCAGGTTGGCCTGGCTTTGGGGTCCACCCTGGGGATCCTTGAGTTTAAACAGGGCGTGAGGCGGGTGTCTCTTGGGAAGTAAGAGTGGCACTGTGGAGTTACACACACAGAAAGCTGGTTTGGTGGTGACACAAAGGTGACTAGGGTGTTGCAGCGCCTTGCAGAGGACAGCAGGGCTGCCGGAAGGGCAGGAAGGAGCACACCCTCCAGGGAGAGTAGGGCAGACTTCCTGGGCAAGATGCACGGGGCAGTCACTGAAGGAAAGACAGGATTTTGGTGTGTGTGGTCCCCCACCTTTATTTCTTAGACAAGATCTCACAAGCTATGTGGCTCAGGTTAGCCTTGAACTTGCTGTGTAACCTAGACTGGCCTCAAACTTTTAAAGGATGGGTGCAGAAGGAACGGCAAGCAGGCTCACTGTTGTACACACAGAATATGAGGGCTGTGAGGACAGTTATTAACAGGTTCTTTAAAGGGAATCATAGAAATTAGGACTGGAAGAGGCACTGTAGGGGCCAGTACGGAAGATCTAGTCTCCTGTTTTACATTTAATCTTTGGTTACCAAGTCTGTCTGTTTTTTTTTTTTTTTTTTTTTTTAACCATCATTGGTTTGATTTTTAAAAATACAGTCAGGTTATTTTCTCAAAATTTTATAGTATGTTTAAACCCTGTATTAAAGTTACATAGGCATTTTTTCCCTCTGTCTATAAATGGTTCAATTTCAGAATTAGTTTTGTGCCACAGACTTTGTTTTTGCGTCCTGCTTCCCGGTGTTCGCAAGTTACTACTTCATTTTCAAAAGATATCCTAGCAGCTGTCCCACTCGGTAGGAGCAGCGAGCCGAGCTGTGAGGAAGTGGTGGCGTGGTGACGCTGTGCGTGGAAGGTTGCGGGGCAGGATGGGCGGAGGTGAGCACGGTGAGCTCCGTTCCGGGAAAGCTGTGCTCCGTTCCCTTGCTGTGGTGCAGTTTGGAAAGGCTTCTCCGTCCCTGGCGATTCCTGAGAGCCTTTCCTGTAAGCCTGGCCGTCTTTCCCTTGCCAGCCTAACCCGGGTGTTCGCTGGCACTGGTGCCTCCAGTGCTGCCGTTGGCAGGAAGCCTCCAGTCAGCTTCCTGGTCTGGTTTTGGCTGCGCAGGTGCTTTGCTGAGCTGACCTTAGAGCCTGACTTGGAGTCACTCTGGAGCAGGGAGATGCGGCGGCAGTGCTGGCTTTTCCTGCCACAGTGTAACTTGTCAGATCCTCTTGTTTTCCCTTAAATGGTACAAGAGGCCCCCCTGACACAGCTACCCATTTATATCTGCGATGTCTTGAAAGCGGTTTCACAAATGTGTTACAACATGTATTATTTATCATTAGTAAATGGATATTTTAATAAGCAGCAATTTGTAAATTTAAACACGACAATTAGTATGACCTGACATTAAAGAACTAAATAACCTCCTGCCGTCTTTGTCTTCAGCCTCGTCAGAGGGACTTTCGCCCTTCGGGGAGCTCTCAGGTTTGTGGGCTGACTGATGGCGGCAGGCTGTGGTAGAGGTCAGAGCTGCGCCTTACAAATTATTTTTTGGTTGGAGCAGTATTGACACGTAACGCGGACTGACAGAAATAACACTGTCTGTCATTGCTAGTGGCTTGCGGGCTTGTGTTCTGAGTTCTCAGGGCAGGAGATGGGGACTGTCTGCCGGGAGAGTGCTACCAATGGGTAGCAATGGTAGAGTCCATTCGGTGCAGCCCAAGTGGGCATTTCCAGTTCTGTCTCCTAGGCTTAGCCTGCTGGCCGCGTCCACCCAGGAGATGGAATTTGGACAGTTAATAGTGTGGTAGAATGATAGAGTTGCCAACATTTCCTTCCCGATTGTGACACGCTTTGATGTGAGTGTGGGAGGACTTGGCCGTCACCTGTAACTGTGTGCATTTTGCACTGCTACCTCCGACTACCACATCCGCACATTATCAGACCTTGGAGCGCTGGTTAACAGGTCAGACCATTCTGTGACGATGCAGCCTGCAGACCAGCAGATTGGGCTTAGCAGTGCTGACATCTTTTTCTGTGTAACAGTACTTATTTGTGCAATTATTTGAATGATAGAGCTGGATTTCAGATGATCCTGCGAGGAATGTGGAAGGATCTGGGTTAAATCCAAGAGGGAGGCTCACACCTTATTGAGCTGCAGGGTTAGCTAGGAGCCAGGTGCCCCTGCGGCCTTGGAATGGCATCCTGGGAAGGAGTTCTTAAGAGTGTGGTGCCTCTCTCCCGGGGCCTGGATATGGAGACTGGAGTCTTCTCTCATCTGAAAGCAGCCGTGTGGTCGGAGCTGCCCCTGGGGACAGTGCAGGGAGCGAGGGCAGCACTGATGCTTGCCATTTGCTGTGGTCCCGGTTCCCTCGAGGGCAGATGGCCTGCCAGGTGTGGGACCCCAGTAGGAGGAGACTGGGAGGAGACTGAGAGCTGGGCCAGAAGGTCACTGTTGCAGAGAACTGGAGACTGAGAGCTGGGCCAGAAGGTCACTGGTGCAGACACTCCAGGAGAGGCAGAAGACACTGACCGCTCAGGCTGTGGACCCCAGGACTGACTGGCCTCTCCTCCTCGCTGCTTCACATTGGCTAAAGTGAATATTACTTCTGATTTAGACTAGATTGACTGTTCTCATACCTTTGGGGTTTATTTAAGATAATACTTTCTTTTTAAAAGTCTGGCTAGAAATCAGTAGTTTTGATAAGCCAGTGAACCCTGAAATAACCTCCCGTGATGGCACAATCAGCAATCTTGGCACTAGTAAACTAGAGCTGAATTTTATAATTTAATACGCTTTCACTTATTTTATACCCTGCAGATTTTCATGCATACAACTTGCTAGAAATTACTGTGATGGCTGAGAAATTAGTCCTGTTGGCATGCAAGACCTCTTGTGAATTAGCCTGAAACTTTTCAGACTTTAATTGTAGTTCTTTTGATGTTGCTGTTTTGATTTGTTTGTTGAATGTGGCAAAAAAAAAAAAAGAAAATAAGATTCACTGTGTTGGGGATACAGCTCAGTGGTAGAGGGCACCAGGGCAGTCACTGGAGGAAAGTCAGGATTTTGGTGTGTGTGGTCCCCCACCTTTATTTTTTAGACAAGATCTCACAAGCTATGTGGTATGCACAAGGCCCTGGATTCCCACCGTGGTACTGCAAAACCTGTTTTTACTTACCATCTTAACCACTTCTAACTGTGCAGTGCAGTAAGTGCAGACTTGCAGGTTGCTGTACAACAAATAGATCTCCAGAACTTTACCTTGCAAAGCAAAAATTCTGCCCTCCCCCTGACCCTGCTTCTGCCAACTACCCTTGTACTTTTTGGTGTCTACGAATGTGGTCACTTTAGGTACCTTATGTAAGTGAGTCCATACAGTTTTGTGGGGGTTTTTTCCTTTTCTTTTTGTGACTGGTATAGTTTGCGTAGCTTAGTGTGCTCAAGGTTCACCTCTGTTGTGTTATGTGACAGAATCTCTGTCTTTAAAAGCTGGATGTTATCCCAGTGTGCGCATGTCCCGTATTTTTCTACTGGACATTTAGGTTGCTTCTTCCTCTCGGCTACTGTGAATCATACTACAGTGGACTCAAGCGCACACATACCTCTTCCAGATGTTGGGGGTTTGTTTTGCTTTTGGCGGTATTGGCAAGCACTTTATCCAATGAGTGACACCCTTACGCTACCAAAGTTTAATGTTCAGTTCTTTTTGGATATAAACCCCAGAAGTGAGGTCACTGGGTTATAGGGTGATTCTCTTTTTAATCAGTCTATCAGTCAGTCAGTCATCCGATGAGTCAATACTTTGGCTGGCCTTGAACTTACAGTTCTTCAGTCTTACCCTCCTGAGTAGCTGAGAGTCCAGGTATGAGACGCTATGCCTGACCTCTAGTTTTAGTTTTTGAGTAACCTTCATGAAGTTTTCCCCAGAGGCTGTATCATTTTCCCCACCAACAATGCAGAGGGGTACTAATTTCCGTACATCCTCTCCAACATTTTAAATTTTGTTTCATTTATCATTATACTGGCTGTCCTAATTGGCCTGAGGTGATAGTTTATTGTGGCTCTGATTGATATTTTCCTAATTAGACATGCTGAATATCTTTGCACATGTTTGTTTGCTGTTTGTGTTGTATAGTTTCTTTGGATAAATGTCTACATGAGCCCTCTGCGCAGATCTGTGGTTTTGGCAGTGCTGGGTATGGAACTCAGGGTGTTGCACATGCTGGGCTCTTAACGCTGAGTTGTGTACATCTACAGCCATGCTCATCTTTAAGCCAGATTTTCTTGTTCTGTTCTGTTGTTTTTTGAGACAGTCTGCTGTGTAGTTCAGGCTGACCTTAAACTCACTATGTAGTTCAGGTTGGCCCAACTCATGGCAATCCTCCTGCCTCAGCCTCCCAAGTGCTGAGATTACAGGCATGCACCACCACGTCCAGTTTAGGTTTATTGTTGAATTATAAGAGCTCTTGATCTATGTATTAGATGTTAGTCCCCGTCAGATACCTATTTTGAAAATATTCTCCCAGCCAGTGAGTTAACTTTTTCTGTCTGTCCTTAATAGTATTTTTCATAGTTGAAACATCAATGTAGTTTGACTAAAATGCTTTCCTTCTATAGTCTTATCAATCTTTCCAGCTTTATGTCCTTCAAACGTCCCCTCCTTTTTTTTTTCCCCAGTACTGAGGACTGGACTCAGGGTCTTCAACACCAAGCTACAACCCTAGCTTGTTTTAAATTTTGAGATAGTGTCTTGCTATCTCAGTATTGTGATAGTTGCCCAGGTTCGAGTCGGACGTGTGTTCCTCTTGCCTTAGCCTCCCAGAGCCCTGGGATCACAGGTGCGCACCACTTCCCCCACTAACATCATTCTCTTTGTTCCCCTGACTCGCGTCCTCTGTCCAAAGATTCCCTAAAAGCAGTCAGGCTTGTCCTTCGGTGCCCTTTCACACAGTTGTTTTGCTTGGAATATGGAACGTCTTCCTTTCCCTGCTGCCTGGCCTTGTTTTTGAGGCTCCTTCTCTTTATTAAGATTCAGCCCAGATGTGAAGATTTTCCAGTCAAACAGCCAGCTGCTTTTTCTGCCATAGCTCCTTATAGTCTGCTTGGAAGCCTTGTCTGGAAGCATTGGGAGGCTTTTATAACTTTCTTCCTCCACCCCAGCGCTGCAAGCTCCTGGTGCCCCCAGCTACCACAGTTCGGCCCGTAACGCCTGTGTACTTTCCGTGGTGATGGCTGAAAAGAAGGGGCCTGTGCTGTCTTAGAAATGAGATGACAGTTGTACCAGTTGTGCTTCCAAACATGCTCCTCTTCTAATTTTATCTGGTAGGGTTTTGGGCGGCTAATTGTAGATTTTATAGATTTATATTGTGTGCCTTTGTCTTTTGTTATAAAAACAATAATTAGAGGAATGAAAGGTTGCTTAATAGATTCTGTGTTTAAAAATATGCTAGTTTAAATCTCATTTTGAGTAAACTATACCTAAGTTATTTCACTGTAGGTCAGATGTATTGGACTAAAGTATTATGATGATTTTCATTTGTTAAATTCTTTTTAGTCTTTTCTTTGATGTGTCTATGGGTAGATAATCAGATAATTTACTGATGTTACATTGAATATAATACTTAAGTTTTTTGTTTCTTTTTTTTACTGGGAATTGAACTCAGGACTTTGTACTTGCTAGGCAGGCACTTGTGCCACTGAGCTATATGCCCAGCTGCATTGACAATAATAAACTCGACTTGATTCTGTCATTCAAGGGTGAGTTTGTGGAAGGTTGACTACCATATTGTGATTCTATTTTCCTGCCAAGTTGCTTGGTGCCTTACACCATGGGAG
>NW_004955437.1:17156263-17168931 GCF_000276665.1 Chinchilla lanigera | reverse complement strand
CCCAGGCTGGTCTCCAACTCACAATGATCCTCCTGCCTCAGCCTCCCAAGTTCTGGGATTATAGGTGTGTGCCACCACGCTCAGCCCATGCTGAGACTTTCCTTGCACATGTCAGGATTAACCTCTTTGAACTTTTTAAAAAAATTTATAAAACTAGCTGGGCATGGTGGCACAGGCCTGTAATCGCAGCACTCAGGAGGCTGAGGCAGGAGGATCATTGCGAGTTCGAGACCAGGTGGGGCTACAAAGTGAGCTCAAGGCCAGCTTGAACTGCATAGTGAGACTCTGTCTCAAAAAGACAATTAAAAAAAAATTTATAAAATTGAAAGAGGATTAAATAAGATCATGTTCACAAATAAGATCATGTTCACACATAGGACATAATATTTATTGATTTTCTCTAGACAGCAATTATCAACTTATTTGTAGTTTTGTTTTGTTTTGTTTTGTTTTTGTTTTTGAAGATCTTTGTTTTGGAGAGGAGGCACAGTACTGGGGATTACACTTGGGCCTTTGTATTGAGCTACATCCCTAGCCCTCTTTAAGTTTTTATTTTGGTAGAGTCTCCCTGAATTGCCAAACTGGGCTCAAATTTGTAATTACAGGTGTGTAAACGACGCCCAGCTCTTCTTTTTCTTTGCTCCACATCTTTGTAGTGAGTCTTCTGTGGTGTGTGAGACAGACCGTCCTCTCCTTGTGCAGCTAAGGAAGCAGGGCCCAGCAAGCTTTGCGCCTTGTGGCAGGGCTTGGCTGGCCCAGTCGGCAAGGACTCCAGCATGGGTGTCCTGGCTCTGCACCTTGGGTTTCTCTCACTGGCGTGCTGTGTACTGCTCTGCTGTATCAGAAAGTAAAAAGTAAAACAATTATTTTCTCACAGTCACTTTCATTTTCAAATAATCATATTTAAAGGAAAAAATTGAACACTTGGTATTCATGCTCCAAATCATTTCTTCAGAGTCAGTGAATCCAAAGAAAGAAAACGTTGGCTGCGGGTAGTGGGACAGGCCTGTAATCCTAGCACTTGGTAGGCTGAGGCAGGATGATCGCTGCAAGTTTGAGGACAGCCTGGGCTACATAGTGTGTTCAAGTCCATCCAGAACTACATAGAGAGACCCTGTCTCCAAAAAAAAAAAAGTTTTTCATATATTTTGGAAGCAGTTATTGTTTGTATGAAAAACTAAGCGTATTTTATATTTTTATTTTATTTTTTATCTTTTTGAGACAGGGTGTCACTATGTACTTCAGGCTGGCCTTGAACTCGCTTTGCAGTGGAGGCTGGCCTCAAACTCACAGCAATCCTCCTACTGGGATTACAAGCATGCGCCATCACACCTACCTTCTAAGTGAATTTTAAAAACACTATCATCCAACAAATGATTCTTGAGTAATTTTTCCATAGCCTAAATTATTTAATTTAGAGCATAAAGGTTTTATCTTTTGGGGCCTGGGCATTGTAATCACCCTTGTTTGGGTGTGAAATTTGTCTCATACTTCTGAATAAATAATACAGCCATCTGATTTCTTAAAGATGGGAGCTGGGGGTTTAGCTCAGTGGCACAGTGCCTGCCGGGCAAGCACAAGGTCATGAGTTCGATTCTTGGTTCTGGGAAAAAAAAAAAAATTCAGCACTGATTTCTTAAATATGAGCTGTGGTAGTACCACAAACAGGTTCCACAAGTGTCATCAATACTGACATCATTTATTTTGTTCAGATGTTACATAGCTAGCATTAGTCTATACTGAATTAATCTAAAGCAGCTTACATTGATTCTTTTTAATATATAGCAATAAGATTATTAAAACTTCAGATCACTTACACATATGAAGCAGTGAGAAAGCAGTGTAAGATAAAGTCTTCGGGTAATGTTGTGGAGTGGAGCCCTGAAGGACTTGAGAAAGGCGGAGGCTCAGTGGGATTCTCAGAGGAAGCGTGAATTAAACTGTACCTTGGGTTGGAGTAGGTGTTTTCTCATTACCTTACCCCTTATATCTAGACACAGAGAGGGTCAACATTAATGTCAGACTTACCTATAGATATCTAATGTTAAGACAGAAAGCAGAGGTGGCTTAGGCTCGTTTTTCTCCAGTTGCTCAAAGGATGTAGGCAGGGCTGCCTCCTCCTGAGCTCTGTCCCGGCTGGTGGCCTGCACCCAGCCTGGTGAGCAGTTCCTCCCACAAGGCTTTGCTCTTTGGGCATACACAAGCATTGTGCTTGACGAGGGTGCCCACCCCCGAGGGCAGCCTCTCCCCAGGCCTCAGGGGCTGCAGTTTGAAGGACATGCCTATCCAGATGGAAGGGGAGCCATAGCCCCAAACCTGCTATCGCACTCAATGCGAAACAGGGCTCGGGCTGCAAAACAGTGCCACAGTTGTTCCCTGCGGGTAGATTGGTTGAGTATGCAGCACTGAGCACCATTCTGGGTAATTCTAGATGTTTGTCCAGGCGCTGTTCCCTGTTCCGGACTCTTAAAAGCAGCAGACATCAACTGCCCTCCCACCCAGCACCCCATGAAGGCGTATGCTCTGGGTGTGCTGGTGTTCCTGTTTAGAAATGTCAGTGTGCACTTTTTCTGTCTTATATTTATTTGCTTTTTTGTAAGTTAAAAAAAAAGAAATCAGCACGGCCATCTATTTGAATGCGACAACCCTCCATTTTATCAAATAATTACTGTTGAATCAAAATGTGTGTTCAGTGTGTGCTATCAAGTTACCTATCAAAGCCAACTGAATGAATGATTAAAAGGTTCAGATCAAAAGCAACTGGCTTATCTTCACGGAGGTTTTCATCCTTTAATTTAAAATGTGTCTATGTCTAACTGATTATCTCTCACATTTTATAAAGAAATATTGACGTTCTCTAAAGTGTGTGCTGACCTCACTTCTGGCTGTGTGGGCAGGTTTCGCTGCAGGCCTCTGAAGCATTGATATTCCCGTAACCTTTGAGGCAAGAGGTGTGTGGAGTGTATTAATGAGCTGGTTGAAGTGATGTACAGTAATTTCATCCTTGGGTAAAAACAGATGTGAAAGATTCTGTTTTAATATTTAATCAGGCTCCAAGCCTCTGTTGGCTTGTTTAAGTTGACCTGACAGCATTATACCTGGAAACACTCTGAATTAAACTCTGAGTGCTTGACCTTGTTCAAACAGTTGTAATTTAATAAGGCTGCTGTCTTGGTGGAGATAGCGTGGCTAATAGGAATTCCTCTCCTGCCTGGGATTGTTCTGTTTGTGAGTGCTGGGGGTGGGGAGAGTCACAGATTCCCATGTTTGGGGAAGAAAGTTTTGAAAAATTCGAAAAGAGAAGTGGTCTTTTAGAAGACCTGCAAACTTTTGTTTTAATTTTTAGCCTCAGGAAGTAATGTTTTCAGTGTCACTTTAGTTAGGCTCGTTATGGTTGAAACAAATGGAAGGTCACTTGCTAGAAATGGGCTAGAAACATGGCAGAAGTCAGAGCAGCATCAGAGGACGGAGTGCGCCCTTGGCCCGTCCATCTCACCCACTTACTTGCCCACCCATCCCGCGTGCTTCCCCCTGGCTCTGGTTTTGGTTGTTGGGTCGTGTGTTGCTGGGCTGGAACCCGGGCCTTACCCAGGCCGGGCACCTGCTGCACTCTGAGCCCGCTTCCCAGGCCTGGCCCTTCCGGGCTCGGGTGCCCTTGCCTTCCTCCCTGCCCGGCCTGCGCCACTGTCTTCTTTCTTTCTTTTAGGCCCCAGTTAGTTAGTTCCTGCTCTCTTGCTCCTGCTGCTGACAAGTTTATTTTCCTTGTTTAGGTTCTAAATGGTGAGGTCTGAGTGACTAATCTTTTTTGTGCCATGTGAGAACTGCCTGTGCTTCCAGGGCAGGGAACTGGACAGGACAGTTTTTGCCTTACTGGAAACATTGGTTGAGACAAATAACATGACTTGTTCAGATTTACTGGGAAAGGGCCAGGCATGGTGGTGCACGCCTGTAATCCCAGCAATGGGGAGGCTGAGGCTGGAAGATTGCTGCGAATTCGAAATTGGCCTGGGGTACAAAGTGAGTGTAAGGCCAGCCTGAACTACATAGTGAGACCCTGTCTCAAAAAGACAAAACAAACAAACAAATAAAAACCCCCCAAAACCATATTTACTTGGAGAAAAAGGGCAGAATTTTAAAAAAGTATTGAACATGCAGAGAAAATTTCTTGTAACACTGCTATTCAAATATTTTTTTCTTGTTTAAACATAAATTATATATAAATACTCCCCAAATTTAGAATCATAGTAGTAATATTTTAGAGATCTCGTCTACTATAGGAAGTACATATTCAAAACTATATAGTTCGGCCTAAATATTTTATTAATTCTTTGTCGTTTAGCTAATATTAAATATGGTACCATTTTATATTATCTTTTTGCTTTACATTATTTATCAGCCCTTTGAGAGTATTATTTCCATCTTTCTCAGTACTTGTTGTAGTGCCTCATACTAGTAGATGTTTAGTAAATATTTATTTGTTATGTGAGTTTGCAAAATACATTGGCAAGGTTCTAACTCAGGAGAAATAGAAAGTAACAATGTGTAGCATACAGGGTGGAGGGAAGGAACAATAGGCTATCCAAATTGTCTTAAAACTGCTGCAAATGACAGTGCCTGTGGCCTATGAGGTTCTCCTATAGGACGCAGGGTGGTTTTTCTCTTTCAGACGGGAACGGGCTTGTTCACTTTGGTGTGGCCATAGACCGGTTTTTCTGTTTTAAGAGCCCTCTCAGGCCAGCATTCATTATCTTCGTAGATTAGTCTTGGTTCAGCGTGGTTGGCAGAATTCTCATGGCTCTTCCCTTTGTATAATACCTTCATCTCTTGAGTATGGGTAGATCCTGGGAATGTGTTGAGGTACAACTCCTATGAGTGTAACAACTTGCTTGGCAAAGGGGAGGTTATTCTGGTGGCCTAAGCTAACCATGTGAAGCTATTAAAAACAGTTTTAAGCTGGGTGTGGTGCCACATGCCTGTAAACTCAGCAGCTGGGGAGGCTGAGGCAGGAAGATCTCAAGTTTAAGCCCAGCCCAGGCAGTTTCTCTACTTTGCCAGACCCCATGTTAAAATTAAAAAAGAAAAAAACAAGTTGTAGAGGAGCTAGAGCTGTAGCCCAATGTGAAGGCCCTGGGTTCAATCTCTACTGTTGCAAGCAGATAGATAAATAAGTAAAAATTTAAGTATATTGGAGTTTCCTCTGGGTATCTGAGGCATTAGTAGGAGTCAATTCACTGTGCTGTTAGTGTATGTGAAAGGGGAGGGGTGCCATGTGCCAAGGGGTGAGCGTGGCCTCCTGCTGACAGGCACCAAAGAAACCAGGAAGTAGTTTCCCAGAGTGTCCTGACACCTGCAGTCCAGCCTGGCCCCTGACCGTGATTTTGGCTCTGTGATTCCCTGAACCAGGAACCCAGCCTCGCCTGCATTTCTGACCCGTACAACTGGGAGCTACCATTCATGGCAATAGAAAATGAATACAAAGCTTGAGGTCCTGAGTTTGATTCCCAGTACCAAAAAAAAAAAAGAAAAGGAAAGAAAGAAAGAAAATAAGAAAGAAAGAAAGAAAGAAAGAAAGAAAGAAAGAAAGAAAGAAAGAAAGAAAGAAAGAAAAAGAAAATGAATGCAAGCCAAGATCTGGCTAATTCTAGCTTTATCAGATTTCGGTCAGATTTTCCATGGACGTAAAGAGCAGCACACTGTCAGGGGCAGATTCACGTTAGCCCAGCTAGGGACACTGATGTTGGTGTTGGCAGTCAGCAGGCCGGCACATTATGTGTGTGTCCGCACATACGTGTCCCAGGGCCCCATGTTATCCTCCTGAAGGTGGCACACCCATGTGGGAAAAAGCACGTGTGTATGGGTGAACCTAGCATCGAAACTGAGATTTGAGGAGTACAGCCATTAGTGTCACCGAGCAGGGCAGGGTTTAGATGGGCACTGCTATGGTGAGAGTCATTGTTTGGGGTTTAGTTTGCTTTGTAAGAAATAAGCACAGTTTAGTGGCTTCAAACAATGCAAATGTGTGATCTCACAGTTTCCAGGAGAGGCCAGGTGTGGGTTAGCCGCGTCCTCTCTGCCCAAGACTCACTGGGGCTGCTGTCTAATTTGGTCTAATTTGCAATTCATGGTCCTGTTGGGAGCTGGAGGACGGTTGCCCTGTGGTTACAGGACCACAGTTCTTTGCTCCCAGAGGCTACCCAGCCTCACACCTTCACAGCAGGATGGCGTTTTGTTTCTTCAAAAAGAACTGGAGCATCTGTTACACGCTTGCTGTCTTTCCCATCTCGGATCCCTTTCCAAACCTAGCCCTGCCCAGACTCCGTGGGCGGGGTTGTGCGGTGTCTGAACACTTGGGGAGCTGCGTGGAGTTGCCCCCCAACCCCTGCCTTTCTCTCGGGCTCTGCTGCTGACTGACCACTTTGCAGTCTGACTCGTTATTGACGTCAGCACGCCGGCCTGAGGAAAGTCCAAGTGTGGAAGTTATTTCACAGCTCAGAAGTGACTCACATCAGTATGTGTTGATTTTAACATTTAAATTTGTGAAAGCAATTTTATTTCTATAATTTTTCTCCTCTTCATGGGTGAGAATAGGATAAAGGGGAATTTTTTTTTCCCTCTGTAGTTGAATCCCTCTGTAGTTTTCTTGTCTAAGAGTTTCAGATGATTAGAGAAATTCTACTTTCTTTGGGAGTCTGAAGATTGTCACTTAAGAGTCTACTTAATACTACTTTGAAAAACTGGAGAGGGAGATGAGTCGTTTGCATAATTAAATTATTAGTCAGTGAAGAAATGTATTTATTTTTATTTATATCCTACATTCTCAGTGTGCTGTCTTCCAGTAAAGGCCTGGTCTAGAATTAAAGCATTTAGAAAAAATTAATGTTCTATTATGGGAAATTTGGTAGCGCATAAAACAAAAATGTCGTTGCCCGTAGAAATGAACACCGAGGAGTGCAGAATGTTTTGTGAGGAGGAGTTCTGCAGTGGCCTGTCCATTGTGAGAGATCACTGCCTCGGGCCACTGCGACTGTGGCAGAGTTAACCCGCTGCTCTCTAGGGAAACTGTCAAGACATGGGCAACAAATTAATAAGTAAAAAGTGCTCCCCAAACCTTAGGCTGGCGGTTGTTGATTGACTGATGGAACAGGCAGGTGGCAGGCTAATGGAAGGTGACATCCAGACTCAGGGTTGGCTCTTGGCTGAGCCACACCCAGGCTTTTGCTGTCTTTTTGCTCATTTTCTTTGCATGGTGTTAGGTCTGGGTTAAACATGCACATTTGGGAGTCAGGCTTCCCTGTTTAACCCAGCCTCCCTGGGCCTGTTTCCGCATTGCAGTGACAGTTAAAAGGCAGTCTCTGCTGCATCCAATATGATGCTGAGCAATTGCGGTGGGTCAACAAGGAGAATCTCACAGGGGAGCTGTCAGCCCCAGCAGGGAGGAGTTAGACTTGCTGGTGTGGGCTGATAATAAAAAGCACACTGACTCTTCTCTACAGACAAGGTATCCCATATCGCCTGCATTCTGGGTACATCACTTCTTCCATCTACTCCTTGAAGTGCCAGCTTCATCCTAAGTTCTCAAAAATACATGCAGTTAATGCTCCTCTCACATTGAGCTGGAATGTGTATTTTTATTACAGAAGGAACGTTAGGTGGACGTGGTCTAACAGCATTATGGTGGAAGATTATATAGAAAAATTGGTTTAATGAAATGACTTTTTTTTTGTCTTTTTGAGACAAGGTCTCGCTATGCAGTTCAGATTGGCCTTGAGCTCACTTTGTAGCCCAGGCTGGCCTTGAACTCACAACAATCCTCCTGCCTCAGCCTCCCGAGTGCTAGGATTACAGGCACGCACCACCACGCCCTGTGACAATGACATTTTTAAAATGGGTTGTAAATCATTAAGAGTGAAATTTAGCTAAATCTGGTATGAAAAATATAAAAGGTGAAACAATGAATTAATAAGAGAACAGTAGCGGTGGTGGAGGGTCTGGAACCTAAATATTGTGATGTTTTAGACATGTGCCCATTTTGCCTCAGCCAATTTGGCAGGTCTGGTCGGTTGCATCTGTAGTAAGGATAGAGAAGGCACACAGATTCTATACAAGGTGAAGGGGACAAGAGAAATTCAGGAAGTCAAGGAAATAACCATCTTCACATGCTTTGAAATCCCTACGGTTCTTGCGTTGGCCTTCGGTCTCATCTGTGACATATCCTTAAAAGACTATTGTGAACTGACTTTCTGGTGTCAGCCTCAGCCTGCCGATCAGGGTGCTCCACGCTCTTGGCTTGAGCGCATTTTTTCTGACTCACTGCTCAGACTGTTCCAGGGGAGTGCATGGTCTCCTGTCCCCAAGAGGCTTGTCTGGAGCTCATCTCTGGAGAGTCCTCCAGCGTGCTGGCCCGGACTGTCCACGCCGAGCCCAGCCGTCACAGAGTGCAGCCCCAGCCACGAGTGAAGGCTTCCTTTCCAGATCCCACCACCGCACCGCAGGGGCACTGTAAGTCCTTCGCATTTACAGCACTTGCCCGCAGGCCTCACTGTTCCGCCCCCAACTTCCTGTGGGAGTCGCCTGGGACCAAGGCAACCCCACGGGGGATTTCTGGTCCCACTTCTTTTCTGTGTACATTCCCTTCACAGCTCCCTGTCCTCTTGATTCTTACTCCAGGCCGGACGGGCCAAACCTGCCCAAGTTTACTTAAACTTGCATGGCAAGAACCTTCAGAGCATTTTGGAGAGGTTGTCAGGAACCGCTCAGTACAGAAATCTCCCGAAGGAGGCTCCCTGCTCACTTGGCAGACTTCCGCTTCCTGCGTCGTGGGGCTGTTCCTCTTAGGCGCATCCTTCACACTGGGCCCGAGGCTGCTTTCGATTCCACTGCTCTCCGGTGCAGTCCCATGGAGAAAGACAGCCGCCTGCTTCGCGATCGCTCTTCCAGGGCAGAATATTGCCGTTGCTGTTCGTTTGGACGTTGTAAAATTACTGATGTTTGATTATTTTTGATCAGTAATGCAATTTTAAGTGGACCAGGCAAATATATTTTTCTTGATTCTCTACTTTTCCAGTGTATATATTCCCAAATTTAAGTAACTTCCTATCACTTAAATTCTAGGATCATTTCTTAGCTCTCTTTTTTTCTTCAATTATTTTTATTTATGTTTACTCAGGTATGTCACAGGACCTTGGCCTATTTCAGCTCAAATTCTGCCCTGGCTCTTTTTATTATTAGTATTATTTTTATTTTTTGTCTCAGATCATTTGTGAATGATTCCTGAATTTCTCCTTTAGATCCTCTGCACCAAGAGTTCTTAGTCACAGTATATATAGCCTGCATGTGGAGAGGTTAGGGGCAGAATAAGCAATGGGAACAGAAGACATCTGAAAGGTTATAGTAGGAGATGGTCACATAGCTCTTACTAAAATGTAAATAAGGCCAGGTCCATCCTCTACATAACCCCCTTGGTTATGCAGAAAAATTGTCCCCCATCCAGCTCTTCGTGGGCTGCACGGCAGTTAGAGTGAACCAGATCCCGACCAGCATCGTGCTAGCTGGACTCCTGGACAATCTTCTCAGTTGTGTCCAAGTCCCCTGCCTCCCTCCCTCACCCGGTGGCTGTATGCTGTTCTCCCTCAGTCTCACCCAACCCAGGCTGGGAGACGGAGGACTAGAACCAGGACCTCGTGTGTGTTAGGCGAGCACTCTATCCCTGAGCTACGTCCCAGCCTGTCCCTTAACTCTCTTAGGTTCTGCATGGATATTAGCCGTGTTGGTGAGGAGGAGGTGCTGTGGGTAAAGGTATTTTTGGCTGAAGTTAGGACCTATTTGGGTTCTACAGCAGGCATCAGCTTCTTCTCCCAAGTTCAGCGTACACATTAAATAGTGCATACGGTCTTTGTTCATAGAAGTTTTGTGGAGTACTCCTAGTATTTATAGATAGGATAAACAGTGCCCCATCCTAATGATTTAGATCCAAAAGACTTTAGGGAGCTGGGCATGGTGGTGTACATCTGTAATCCCAGCACTCAGAGGCTGAGGCAGGAGGATTGCTGCAAGTTCATGACCAGCTTGAACTGCAAAGTGAAACCCTGTCTCAGAAAAGTGCCCCCGCCAAGACTTTAAGGAGGAGGTGAGCACACTTTTGTATCAGCTGCCCTTTCCCCCTTGAAGGTCTCACTGCTTCACTTTTCCTGCTTTATTGAGGTCATGCTTCTACTGAATAGATGGGAAAAGGGAAAGAACTCTTCTTGTCCTTGCTCTGTTAGTCAGGCTCTTTTTTTTTTTTTTGCTCTTTTTGAGACAGGGTCTCGCTATGCAGTTCAGGCTGGCCTTGAGCTCACTTTGTAGCCTAGGCTGCTCTTGAACTCGCAACGATCCTCCTGCCCCAGCCTCCCGAGTGCTGGGATTACAGGCGTGAGCCACCATGCCCGGCTAGTCAGGCTCTTTTGATGGACTGTAGCTTTTTAGTCAGTCAGTGAAGTCATCTGCCTTTAAACTTACCTTTGTCTCTTCATAATCATCATGTAAAAAGTTTGCTACCAGCTTTTTTGAAATCCCAGGATTCCTTTGTCTTTGGTCTTTTCTTTTTTCTTTGATATTGGGGGATTGAACCCAAAGCCTGTGCTTAGCAGGCAAGCACTCTGCCACTGAGCTGTACCACCAGCCTTTAAAAATCTTTGTTTTGAAGCAGGGTCTCACTAAAGTGGCCAGGCTCCCCTTGAAGTTGTGATCCTCCTGCCTCGTCCTCCCAAGTAGCTGGAATTATAGGTGTGTGCCACTGAGTTCAGCTTTGTCTGTGATGTTTTCTGTGTTTCATTGTCTGACAGTCTTATCAAGAAGAGAAGGGAGCTTAAATTTTGAGGTTTAGTGCTTATCAGCATGACTTGTAGAGATCATTTCTGGGCACTGAGAAGTAATTTTTTCTTTCTGAAGTTTTCCCGAGGGTGACCACAATATTTTCTTTGATTTTTTTTTTTTTTTTTGGTACCGGGAATTGACCTCAGAACCTTGTGCTTGCCAGGCAGGCACTGTGCTGCTGAGCTATATCCCCAGCCCTTTGATTTTTAAAAAAATTTTTATATGTAATGATTACATTCATTGTGGGGGGATTGGTACCAGTACATAAAGCTGTCCCCCATCCAGCTCTTTTTGGGCTGCGTGGCAATCAGAATGAGTCCGATCTGGGCCAGCATTGCATTGACTGGATAATCCCCCCTTCCCTCACCACCACCATTTTTTGGCCAGCATTAGATTCACTTATTTATTTTATAAGTCATTATAAAGTTAATTATCATGCATATAGATTAACAGCCAGACTAACAGGCCAAAAATATAAACCACACAAGGCAGTTACACTAAATCAAGGTATACTTTTAGATAGATTGTTCATACTAGGTTATGAGAATTATTTTACTCTTTTTTTTCCCCCTCGTCTTTTATTTTTTTAATTTTTTTTTTTGGTACTGGGAATTTTAACTCGGGACCTTGTGCTTGCTCATATTTTATTTTGTACTTTATTTATATATTGAGTGTCTTTGTTGTTGTTGTTGTTGTTGTTGTTGTTTCTTTCTTCTGGTACCAGGAATTGAACTCAGGACATTTTCGCTTGCCAGGCAGGTGCTGTGCCGCTGAACTAAATCCTCAGCCCCCTATATATTGAGTTTCTTATGTAAGATAAACTATGCAGCTGGACATGCTGGTGCAGGCCTGTAATCCCAGCATTTGAGAGACTGAGGCAGGAGGATTGCTGGGAGTTTGAGGTCAGCCTGGGCTACAAAGTGAGTTCAAGGCCAGCGTGAACTGCATAGCGAAACCCTGTCTGAAAAATGCCCCCCCCCAAAAAAAGGAGATAAACCATGTTATATTTAAGCTTATGTGGCTCATTTACTCCACTTAACGTTACAGTCTTAAGGTGCGTACATTATCCTATTAAGGAATTTCCTGATTTTTGTTCTGTTTTGTTCTCCCTTTTGGTGGCATTTGCCTATTGTCACCTGACATCTGTGCTCCTAACTTTTCTCACATAATGAACTACATATCTGTAGCCTGCTGGTCAGTCCTCTTGGCGTTGAGAGGAAGTGTGGCCAGGCCTGGAATTTGAACTTGTATGCACTGATGCCACAGCGCATGTGTTCCGGAAGAGGGCAGGGAGTGCACGTGCATGCTCACAGGAGCGCTCTTACTTGCTGCCCTGATCTGGAGCTCCCGTGCTTATCGAGGCAGGCTGGTCTTCCAGTTTTCTCAGTCCCTTTCTGTGACTTGTGATAGAGAAGTATGTCTTGTGTTCTTTTCTTTCTACTTGAAAGAATGCTGTTTAAAAAATAAAATTTGACTGAATTGCATAGTGAAACCCTGTCTCAAAAAGACAAAATAAAGTAAAATTTGAGATTGACTATTTTATGTGCAACATCTTTCCTCTGAAAACTTCAAAATAACTGCCTTTCTTTGGTTTCTGTGGGTGACCTAGTGGAGTGTGATACACAAGGATATTTGATAAACACCTCCTTTCTCCTAGGTCTACATTCTTACATGGCAGCAAGAGCGTACAGGACTGTGTGTGCAAACGCATTTATGATGTCTTAATGAAGACATTTAAACAATTATTTGCACTCACTTTAAGCCCTACATTTTTATAGAAAACATGGTGTTGATTTCTCATTGTATTTTTTTTT
>NW_004955437.1:17154887-17156163 GCF_000276665.1 Chinchilla lanigera | reverse complement strand
TCTCACTATGCAGCTCAGGCTGACCTTGAGCTCACTTTGTAACCAATTTGGTCTCAACTCACAGTGATCCTCCTGCCTCAGCCTTCCCAGTGCTGGGATTACGCCACCACGCCTAGCTATGGGTATTTAAATTTAATGGCTTAAAATTTCAGAGAGCCTCTTTTGTAAGTAATCAAAAGCTTTTTACATCCTGAGCCCAACTTCTGGCTTCACTACATCCTTCTTCACCCTTGAAACAAGCACAGGCGCTGATGCACCCTGACTCGCACTCCCCTCCCTCTGCCTGCCTAGCATACCAAGGGAAGCCTGATCCAGGAGCAGCTGATAAGGGCTTGGGAGTTGTGCTGTATTCTACCTGGGGAGAATGCGCCGTGCACCTTGAATAGCGGCCCGTGTGCCTGGCCTCATGTGGTACCTGCTCCTCCCCATGGAGAAGGCACCAGCTCATCCCTCAGTTCTTAGGTTGGCTGCTGCCTTTCACCTGCATTAAGCTTTGTGGTAAGAGAAAATCCCATAATTCATTGACACCAAGAGACTTGTTTTCTTCTGCTTCCTCTAGCAAGGCATGTTGCTTGCATCCTACAGAATATAAAAGATGGGGCCAGCATCTGTTTTGTGTCTAAGCAGTGAATTTCATCCAAGATGGACTTGATTTTTAAATGCTTTCTGCTTGTATCAGACTTATATCACGAATCAGGAAGTTTCTGCTGTTTTTTTTAAAAAGTACGTCTTATTAAAAATGTAAACGTGTTCATCAGGGTTTGCGTTCAGTAATTGAACACAAGGAACCTATGTAAGCAGGAATTCAGGTGCTTTTTGGGGGCTCTAAATGGGGATAATTTGGGGGCTTTTTTGTTGCTTAGAACTTGAAAACTCCATAGGAAGTCAACTATAATTCAGTTGCAGATTTTTTTTGCCATGTTAAATTAGGGTTTTAACCATACCAGGGATAACAGACAAATAGACACATTATTTTGTTCAACAAAACACTGTAGGCCCTTGTGTATATATTTGCTGTATTTCTTTGTCAACAGTAAGTCCATAAGTTTATTTAGTAAAAGGGAGACAGCAAGATACTTATCAGAGTATTCATTGTTTAAACAAATCAGTATTGGTTTAAAAAAAAAAAAAGAGCCAAACCACCTAGAATTTGGATCCACAGTGAGTAAAGGCCCGTAGTTACGTTTTGTAGCACTGGGATGGGAAGGGTGCAGGCCTTTCCACTGTCCTGGTTCTTTTACCCACGCTGAGACTTTCTTTTCTTTCTTTTAAAAAA